>NW_025851418.1:144511-208010 GCF_002878395.1 Capsicum annuum
AGGACTATTTTGGCCAGAAATGGTGACTATGTTCCCTAAGCGCTTTAATACACTACATTATGCCATTTACACTAACTTTTAACAACCACTCTACCTTCCTTTCATCTACCAACCCCCTTTCACCCATTTTGTTACTCAATCAGAAACATAATGATGGGAATATACAACTCTTTTTTTTCTCTTCTTTCTTTTTTTTTAATTATTTTTTTTACTAAGCATCCCTATGATAGCCACCCTCGATCACAATATTTTCATGTACCAATAACTAAACTTTAGGGTATCACTTTCACCATTTTCCTCTTATTTTGCCACACTCTTTACTCAACTTTATTCTATAATTTAAAGCGCTTAGGAGCTTTTGGATCAAATTATGGTATTTTAAAAAAAATGGATTAGGCTATATATGAGGTTGCCAAAGAAAATAGCTAAAGGCTCAAAGGGTGTTCACTAGGACAATGTACAAAGGTAGGTAAAAAGAAGATAAACAAAATCAGGGCTGCCAAAGAAATGCCTAAATCATCTCCTAAACTCACAATCTTTATTTCGCTTCACACACACACCAGGCAAGTTCTAGCATCAGTCAGAACAAAGAATATACAATAACCTTACACACACATGGCACATGGTCATCTTAATTAGGAGCATTATAGATTCTTGACCCAACAGATGAATGAATTAAACCACAAGGAATTATCACAGAATGAGTCATACTTAGAGCCTAAATGTTTCAATAGTAGTGATTCAGCACAAACTCCTGTTATAATGCCATGCCGTCTATAAGAACAATTTTATGCAAAAATCTGACCAATTAAAACTAACTAACTATGACTAAATCAAAACAACTATAGAATAAATGTAGGCAGGTAGTACACAATATAGCAGACAAGGCAATCCACAAACATATACCCGCACCCCACACTTATACGGAACACACTGCCCTCAGAGTAAATAAATAAGCAAAAACCTGGTTAGTTAGACTCCTCCTCTATATCCGGGGTCATAACCCCTGCATCAAAATCATCATCACAGTCTTCATAATCAGAGTTGTCCTCCACATTAGAGTCTAGTAGTCGGTGATCATCGTCTGTCGGCACATCATCATCTAGAGGTTCCTCAAAATTTACCCCTACTCCACACATGGCCCGAGTATGCTCATTAAGCGGGTAGTCATAGTCCAACTGCCAAAGCTCGATATCAGTCAGTACACGACCCCCGTTCATCATAGTAAACCGAGTTATGCCATACAGATGGCGAAAAAAACTCTCATCTCGAGCATGTCTCTCAGCAGTGGTAAGGTTGATGCCTTGACCAATTTTTGGATCTTTGATTTTTGTGAGATCTACCTTCTTCGGGTTTTGTGGTAACTTATGGTCTATTGGCTCCTGCTCAATGTGCTCTTTCCTTAAGATTGCGATCAACAAATTGCCAAAACTTAAATGGGACCTTTTGTGCACCCTTGCTTTTCGCATCGACATTCATATAACTGCACCAATGTTGATTGGAACATTTGTCATTAGAGCATACACCAAGTAGACTCGATCATGCATGACCTTAGTGTATTGTGTCCCAGGAATCAAGTAGGAGTTGACTATTCTTAACCATATGCGAGCTTCTTTGTTCAAGCAAGCATATGGGTAAGTATTGTGACGACCATTATCTTTGTGACGAGTCCACTGGGTCATGGACCTTGATCCACACAACGTGTGTCTGATAGCTCTGTAGGGAGGTCTGTTGTAGAGCTCCTTAAGTGGAGATGGATCCACACTTGGAGTTCCCAGGAAAGAGTTAAAGAAATCAGCATTCAATTGCAAGACCTGCCCCCGAATCTTTACTTCATTTCCCATAGTCCTTGGGGACCAGTTGGCATAAAACTCTCGAGTTAAATAAAGATTACATTCGCCCATGTCTCGGAAGATAAATTCAAGATTTAGTGCCATAATCTTTGCCAAAATGCGAGGGTAGTTCTTTGCTAAACTTTCCTTCTGCATCAAATCCACATGTACATATTTCTTCACCTTATTGTTTCTATACCATTCCTTCCCTTCCTCCTCCAGAACCCATTTGATCCCAAAAGTGCGTCGAGGAACTTGATGAGAGGTGGAATCAGCCTGGTCCTTTCTTGACCATTTTTGACTTTTTTGTGAGGTGGATGCTTTCTCTTTTCCCTGTCGTCCTTTTGGAGCCATGTTACCTGAGATCATAATAGGGTCATGCTAGTCTCATGTCGTAGAATTCACTATAATCGAAAAAGAAAATAGTGATGGCACCACCACACACTTAATTTGTTTGCACAAACAAATTGAGTGAGTATGTTCGATTACTCAGACTTCATCGACATACATGTAGATGGTATGTGCCAACAACATTATCAGTGTAGTCACACTTTCAACCCTTCACTTTACATAACAATTTCTCAGTTTGGTATAGAGAAGCAGCACACAATGGTCTTGTAACCTTGACTATCATTTCCGACTTTATTTCATTGGGGCAATGCAATCTTTGAACAAGACTATCACATAGAAATCTTATCATGCTATGGCCTAGAAACAATCACACAATCTTATGCTTGTGGTTAACCATGATCATTACATCGATGAATGAGTCATTCACATAGTCAAGCTTACAACTCCTAAAATTATGCATTAAGCTTCAATATTTCAACTCCATAATAATAGCAAATTATGACAGTGAGTACCAATCAATACATGCCGGCGTAAAATCAAGATTACCTACGAGAATCCTTTCACTCAATGAGATGTATTTTTCAAAAATCAAAACAAACTAACCATACTCTTATCACCAAGCACTTCTACAAAATCTAGTTAACCATTATAAGCGTAGCACTGAAACAATTACGGAACATGAAAGAACAACTTACTTGGTGATAAACTCGTGATGAATCAGGAAGGTGAGCCTGCTGGATTAGATGAGAAAAGATAAAAGCTTGGAGAGGGAAAGGGTGCTTGGTCGGCGCTTAGGTTTAAGAAAAATTGAGTGGTGTTCAAGTGTAGAGGATATATTTAAAGGATGAGCTATGGGTCAGGTTTGGTCCATTCACAAACGGGTTAGAAGGCAATATTTACAGTGATAGGCGGTGCCTATAGCTTCGCCTAGGCATAAGTAGGCGGTGCCTAACCTATTGCCTATGTTGGCATAGGCAGCGCCTAGCCTATCGCCTATGTGAGGCAGTGAGCATAGGCAATGGCATAGGCGGTGCCTAACCTATTGCCTTTGTTGGCATAGGCGGCGCCTAACCTATTGCCTACGTTGGCATAGGCGGGACCTAGCCTATTGCCTATGTGAGACAGTGAGCATAGGCAATGGCATAGGCGACGCCTAATCTATTACCTATGTTGGCATAGGCGACGCCTAACCTATTGCCTATGTTGACATAGGCGGTGCCTAGCCCATTGCCTATGTTGGCGTAGGCAACTAGAAAAATGGCGCACTCTTGGTAGGAAAAGGTCCATACCTCAGGGTCACAAAATAAAGTCGCACCGCGAAACTTTTTCTTTGGGTCGAACCTACATAACTCGAGGCGCGACTCTAATGCAAATCATACTTGAACCTTACATATTTGACCACTTCCACTTACCTGTATTGTTCCATCATTCCTAGACTTACCACCATTGACATGACTCACTTCCAAATCAAAATTGGGTCTAATCTCCTCCTTTGTACTTCCTGCACCTACACTTAATCAAAAACAACAAAAATGATTAGAAGGATGGGTTTCCTCCCACCAAGCGATTTAGTTTTGGTCGTGGATTGACTCTTCTTTTTGAATTTTTATTTACCAAAAACAAAATCCTAGTAAAATGATGGGTTGCCTCCCATGTAGCGCTTGATTTATTGTTGCGGCACGACATAGTTATCTCGATTACTCAAACTTCATCGAGATATATGGTGGCTATACATTTTATCGAGTCGGTTGGAACGATATATAGCTTCACTCTTTATCCATTCACCTTAAAGACACCACCAACATTGTTTTCTAACTCCACTACTCCAGATGAGTAAACATGTCTAATTTTGAATGGACCAGGCCATTTAGGCTTCAACTTACCTGGAAACAGCTTCAGTCTGGAGTTGAAAAGAAGTACCAAATTACCTTTCTGAAAGTTTCATTGGATAATCCTCCGATCATGGTACTTTTTCATCCTTTCCTTGTAAAGATCTGCTCTTTCACATGTATTTAGATGGAATTCATCCATCTCGTTCAGTTGTCCCAATCTCATATCTATAGCATCATCCCAGTTCAGGTTAAACTAGTTGGTATGGTGACAAGCCAATTGGTGTGTTAAAAGCGGTCCTATATGCCCATAAGGCATCCTCTAGCTTTCTGGACCAATCTTTCCTGCTGGCATTCACAGTCTTAGCAAGGATCAGCTTGATTTCCCGATTCGAAACCTCCACCTGCCCACTAGTTTGTGGGTGGTACGGTGTAGCTACCTTATGTTGCTTTACCCCATACTTTGCCAATACGGCTCTGAACAGCTTATTGCAGAAATGTGATCCTCCATCGCTTATGATGGTACGAGGTACCCCAAAATGAGGGAAGATATTTCTCTTTAAGAACGCCACAACACTCTTACATTCATTATCAGCTAGCGCGACTGCTTCGACCCATTTTGATACATAATCCATAGCAACTAAGATATATTTCATCCTAAATGAGCTCACAAATGGGCCCATGAAATCAATACCCCAGACATCGAATAACTCTACTTCAAGCATTTTGGACATGGGCATCTCATGGTGCTTTGAAATAGAACCTTGCCGCTGACACTGATCACATCTTTTTACAAAATCGTAGGAATCCTTGAATAATGAAGGCCATTAGTAGCCACTTTGCAGTACTTTCTTGGCAGTCCTATCACTTGCATGGTGACCTCCAACTTGGGAAGCATGGCTTGCTTCCAGTATGATAGGCACCTCTACATCTGGGATGCACCACCTAATAATACCATCAGCACATCGTCAAAAAAGATAAGGCTCATCCCAGAAGTAATTTTTCACATCATGCATGAACTTTTTCTTTTGATGAAAGGAGAGATGCTTAGGAATCACTTCGCTCACCACATAGTTCGCATAATCTGCATATCATGGTAAGTTTTCCACCATAGTTGCTAGAATCTCTTCATCGGGGGATGCATCATCAATATCAAGGTCGGTCTGCACTGTGTGCTCACTCTCAAGTCTAGATAGATGATCAGCTACTTGGTTTTCACAACCTTTTCTATCCTTTACCTCGAAATCGAATTCTTGAAGCAATAGCACCCACTTAATTAGCCTTGGCTTGGCATCCTTCTTTGCCATTAGATATCTTAGAGCCACATGATCTATATGAACCACTACCTTAGTTCCTAACAAGTAAGCATGGAACATTTCGAAAGCATAAACAACCGCAAAAAGCTCTTGTTCAGTGGCGGTATAGTTCTTCTGTGCTCCATTCAAGGCCTTACTCTCATAGTAGATTGGATGAAATAGCTTTTCAATTTTCTGACCAAGTACAGCACTCAAGGGTACACCACTTGCATCACACATAACTTCAAAAGGTAGAGACCAATCAGGTGCTACAATAACAGAGGCTTCAACTAGCTTCCCCTTGAGGCATTCAAATGCCATCAAGCAATCTGCACCAAAGTGAAACTGTGCTTCCTTCTCCAAAAGTTTGCATAATGGGTTTGCAATCTTGGAGAAGTCTTTAATAAACCTCCGATAAAAGCCAGCATGACCAAGAAAACTACTAACCCCCTTCACAGAAATTGGAGGTGGTACTCTCTTGATAACTTCAATCTTGGCTCGATCAACTTCAATTCCCTTTTCAGAGACTTTATGCCCGAGAACAATGCCTTCCTTAACCATAAAATGGCATTTCTCCCAATTTAGCACCAGATTGAATTCCACACATCGCTACAAAGCCATACTCAGATTTGCCAAGCATGACTCAAATGACTCACCTACAACCGAAAAGTTATCCATAAACACCTCCAAGGTGTCTTCAACTATATTACAGAAAATGGATATCATACATCGCTTAAAAGTGGCAGGTGCATTACATAGCCCAAATGGCATTCGTTTGAATGCAAAAGTACCATATGGGCATATAAAAGAGGTCTTCTCCTGATCTTCAGGAGCAATGCAAATCTGATTATATCCGGAATAACCATCCAAGAAACAGAAACATCCCTTTCCTGCCAATCGATCAAGCATTTGATCCATGAATGGCATTGGGAAGTGGTCCTTTAACGTCCATGAATTTAGCTTCCGGTAATCCATGCACACCCTCCACCCTGTGACAGGCCTGAGCGGAATTAGCTCATTCTTCTTGTTTGCTACTACTGTCATGCCCCCTTTCTTGGGCACACATTGTATAGGACTCACCCATTTACTGTCTGAGATTGGATACACCACCCCTGCATCTAACCACTTTATGATTTCTTTCTTTACCACCTCTTGCATAGGTGGATTCAAACGACGCTGATGCTCAATAGTGGGTACACAATCTTCTTCTAGCTGAATCTTTGCATACATATGCCAGGAGGGATACCAATTATATCAGCAATAGTCCAACCAATAGCTCTCTTGTACCTCTTCAGAACAGAGATGAGAGCCTCTACTTGTTGTTCACCTAAATTAGCAGCAACAATAACCGGTATTGTATTTCTACTACCCAAGAATGCATAACTTAGATGACTGGATAGCTCTTTCAATTCTAGCACCGGTGGCTCTTCAATAGATGGCTTCGTCGGTGGTGAAGGTAGATTCTTAAGGTCAAGGTGCAGCTTCTTGCGGGCATATGAATACGACCCCATTTTTGCCAATGCATAGATAGCTTTTTCGTACTCTTCAACATCCTCACGCTCAAAGTTCAAAAGAACAATAACCAATGGCTCAACAGTAAGCTGATTCTCTAAAGATAATTCCTTCTCATCCTCATAATAAACATCAGCTATAGAGAACACATTCATATCTTTAGGTTGCTTCATTGATTTGCATACATCAAAATACACCACTTTGTCTTTCATCCAAAATAGAAGCTTATTTGCTCGTAAATCAATAAGCACACTTCCTATTGTGAGGAAAGGTCAACCTAAGATTATGGGCACCTCAAAATCCACCTCGCAATCCAAAATAACAGAGTCTGTAGGAAAAATGAAAGTAGAAACCTTCACTAATACATCATACAAGATACCAACAGGTCGTTTTACCGACCTATCTGCCATTACAAGCCGCATGTTGGTTGGTGTAGGATCGCCCAACCCCAACTGTCTATAGATGGCTACTGGCATCAAATTAATGCTAGCCCCTAGATCATATAAAGCCTTAGCAAAGTCTAAAGATCCAATCGTGCAAGGAATAGTGAAAGCACCCGGATCTGCCTTCTTCTATACCAAAGACCTCGTGGCAATGGCACTGCAATGATGAAAATTATCTACCAGTTCATAGCTCGGTGCCCTTTTCTTTGTCAAAAGGTCCTTCATGAATTTGGCGTACCCTGGCATTTGATCCAGTGCCTCTACCAAAGGCACATTTATAGTCAGCTGCTTTAGCATGGTCATGAATTTACTGAACCTGGTGTCATCAGTCTTCTTTTTCAGTCTCTGAGGAAAAGGTGGTGGTGGATTTAGAAGAGTTTTCTCCACCATTTCCTTTTTATTTTGCTTCCCATTATCAAGTTTTTTAGACTGCTGACATCTAGGTATAGTATCGTGAACGATCTCATCTTGATTTTCAATTTCTACAGAATTATCACAATCTGCTTCAATAACATTCTCTTCTATATTATCAACCATAGGATTGCCCTTGGATGGATTTTCCAACACCTTACCACTCCTGGTTGTAATAGCCAAACAAGATCCATCATTCCTTGGATTTTTGACAGTGTCACTCGGTAAAGTGCCAGCTTTTCTTTGATTGAATATCACTAATAGTTAACTCATTTATTGTTCCAGCTGTTTTATTGAAGTAGAATGCGAGTTAACCAATTGATTTATTGAGGACAAATCATTTTTTACCTCAGTTACTCCCGTATTGGTTGGCTCCACTCTTTTCAACAGCTTAGCCATCATGTCCTCCATGGACATCTTCCTAGAGCTAGTTGCAGTAGCTTCACGATTTCCAGGAGGGACATACAAATCGTTCATGTCATTCTTATTCTTCCAATACCATTGGTCTCGGTCCTTGTATCTGGATTTTTCATAATAGTTCCGACCTTCGTTTCCTTGGACATTTCCTCGGAAACTTCCCTAATTATTCAAGTAATTTGCTTCCTCCTCAGAATCAGAGTTATCTCTTCCCTGTGATACAACTGCCTTGACCTTTTTTGTCTTCCCTAATAATAAATTCTTGGTAAGAAGGTCCATCTGTGTTTTCATGTGGGCCATATCCTGGTTACGTTCCTCTTCTTTTTGTCTTTGTTCTGTCGTCATGCCAATAGATACAGTAGAGCTTGCTACCTCAGAATCCCTGGTATGCCAAGCTCTACTCTGCTTTGTCATACAATCAAGCATATCACATGCCTCAATAAAAGTAAGGTCCATGAATGACCCACCAGCAGCATTATCTACCACTGGCTTAGTCACTGAGTTCAAAGCCCTATATAATATTTTCATCAAGTGGACATTGGTCATCTGATGATTTGGGCACCGCATAAGCTTCTTCTTGAACCACTCCCATGTCTCGTGGAGAGCTTCAGTTGGAAGCTGTCTGAAATTGCTTATCTCATCTCTTAATTGTGCTCTCTTGGATGGCAGAAAGAATCTTTCTAGGAAAGCTTCCTTCAGTTGCCTCCAATTAGTAATAGAGTCAGGAGTTATCCCATTTAACCATAGAGTTGCCTCTCCAGATAAAGACAATGGAAATAAGGCACAGCCAGATCGCATTCTGTCCAACCCCTGGATTGTCAAATGATTTGCATGTTGAGATAAAATTAATTAGATGTATATTCGGGTCGTCGCCTGCAAGTCTACCAAATAACCCTTTGAGTTGCAATAGCTGGATCATGGTGCTAGTGATATTGAACTTGGCTTCGGGTGCCAAGGGCGGAGGAATAATAGCCCCTGTGGCACCAGCCCCATCCAAGTCATCATCATCATCATCAAATGCAACCTGCACAGCTCGGCTTTCAGGTCTCATTCTAGCTTGACGATCTCTATTGACAATCTTGTTCACTAGTGTAACCACATCATCTGCACGCCTTGGATTTAATAACTCATAATCACCCAGGTCCTTATCATTAACATTTGGTACCCAACCTGGGTTATCAGCATTCTATTGATTTATTTGCACAGCTACCAATGCAGCTAATCTAGCCTGCTCCTGTTGAGTAGCCATCCGTTTAAGGTATCATTGCGTATCCATTCTGCCAATGAGATGTGGTTCAGGATTTATAGGTAATAATGGCTAACCAGATCTTTGTGTATTTGGCATGCACTCCACTTAACCTGAACAAAATAAAAACAACAAACAAAAATTAAAATTTGAGAATCTTTGACCAAAGGGTCTATTAACTATAACAAACTTAGTGGACAACCGTATTCCCCGGCGTGCCAAAATTTAATATTCCCAAATTACAACTCTCGTTAGAAAGTGTAAGCGGTCGCTATCAAATATAGAACCTAACTGGGTTGGGTGTCGAATTCCACAAGGAATACTATGATCACTAAGTATTGCGATTATTATTAGACTGTTGATCGAAGGCTCCAAGATAAGGGGGCTTTTGGTTAAAGTGCACAATAATATTGTTAGTGTAACGATGAAATGACATGTGTAATGATATTTTGATCACAGAGAATGACAAGGTAGGGTTATGTCCACCTTGTAGCTTCTACTTCTCTATTAACTATGAGTAATACAGCTTTTATGCATGCACACACTTATAGAGAGACGTATTCTAATTCTAAATCCAACTATTTTTCAACCATCAAGGATTTATTCACCTTAGTTCTTTCGAATCAAAAATGTACAACAAATTGTAGAACTCTCAAAGAAGTTAATCCTGCTAGGGCATTAACGTGTAAATTAGAGGTTGGAAACCCTAATTTCTCGTCACACTCTCTTTTCCAAATAGTAACTTTTCTATCGAACAATGTATTGCTATAATAGCGCATTCCCTATGTTTGCAACCATGAGAATTCAATCAAAATGAAGAGAGTAATGATATAAGTGGCGTGACACATCATAAAATCTCAAAACCCATAGCAATAGAGAGTATATTACAAGGTTTCCATAACCCTAACAAACAAGCTTAGCTACTCATGAATAAAATAGAAATCAACATAGAAATATTCATCATACCAAAACTTAGAATGATCTTAGTGATGAAGATGACTAGCGAAATTAAGAGAGAAACACGTTTCTCTCTCTTCGTGTTCAAGCTAAGCCGTTCGTTCTTGTTTTCAAAAATAATATAGAATCTGAATAATTGAATAATCCCTAAAAATTTAGCCATAAGGCTTTTAATAACATCCTTCTCTAATAAATTGCTGCTGCATCCTTAACTATTTAAAAATATTCAATTTTCCCGAGGAAAAAGTTCCCATACAGCATATTTAGTCCAAAAGCTACTTTTCTTTTAATGTGAAGTATTCCTTTGCTGTCCACAGGTCCCAAAGTGCTGAAATCTTCCGCATCAGTACCTGAAAAGCATGCTAATCACATAGGTTAGCTCATTTACCTAAAAATTGACTAAAAGTGCAAGACTTATGTATTTTATTCTCAAAACTTAGCTGAAACATAGGTAAGTTATGGTGCTTAGACGTATAAATACTCTCAACATCATATCTCAATTAAGAGAACACTCTACCAGTGACACATACATTGTTATAATGCTTATGCCTAAGGTTCGCATTCTGTATTTGCATTGTTCCCTGGATATGAGTCTTGACTTTGCATTACATTACCTATGGTATATATTGTTGTGTTTCTTTTGGCGTCTATTTCTAAGGACTCTTTTTATGGTATGGGTATGTCAGTATGGTTCTTCATTATGGTATAGGTGGTTGCTATGAAGTACTTAGTGCCTATAAAGTCGTGTCTTGTTTCGGGGTTCTCGCTTTGAGTGGGATGAGTAATTCTTATACTTTGGATTATTAAATGACCTTTCTTATAATTAAGGTGGTAGTGGCTTGGAAAGCATGGTGTTGTTTTGAAAATGAGGAATATAGAAGTCCTTGTGTGGGGGAGAGTCTAGGATGACTACTATAGTAAAGGTTTTTGAAGGAGGGGTAAGGTTGTTGTCATGAGAAATAGTTAGGAAAGAAATGGGTGGTGAAAACCTTTGTGAAAGTTATAGGGGGTTCTAGATCCTTGGAAGGATAGATCATACCATAAGTAGATAGGCAGTAGGCAGGAATGTTGTGACTGCTAGATATACTAATAGTTGTGTTGTGTACTTAAGAGGCTTGGGGAGGATTGATTTATGAATTGTTTTCATGGTGTAATTGTATTATAGTTATGGATTTTCAACTGTATGTTGGGGTTTCTAGTTATAATTATTGGTTTTGGTTTTCCCATGTCCTTTACTTATGGTTTTCATATTATACTGATAATGGAGAGAAGTAGTGTTTTGGGATATATGTAAAGAGTATATCCTAGTGGCTAAAGTTAGCTCCTTTTAGTTTTGGATAGGTTTGATCATAAGAGTGGTGTATAGCTAGATTCAACTCTCATAGAGATTTTTCTTTAGGTTCCATTCATTTGGTATTCCATGTGTTGGTGTAGCGGAAAGGTATGGGTGATCCTTTGTTTGTTGTTTCCTTTAGTTGTTATTAGTATCTCGAATTCCTTGTCCTATAAAGAGGTCCCGGTGAGCATCTTGGGTTGGCAAGTTCACCGATTGTAAACAAAAAGGTGTGGCTTCGGTGCAGGTCCTATGGTGGAACCAATAGTTGAAGGATGCAATTTGGGAGCGTACGGGGACATGGAGTTCAAGTATCCACGTTGGTTATTCATTCTAGAAACTGTGTGTAAGGTATATGTTCTTTTCACATCTTGCTTTTCTAACTTGGTTAAGGGAAAGAAATGGTTTCTCTTGCATCTTTGTTTTCTAACTTAGTTAGAGGTTGGAATAGAGGTGTTGGGCGTGTAAATTGTGTTTGGGATATGTGGTGATTTTCACATCTTGGTATATGTTCTTATCTTTTATTTAGGGTAGAGGAAAGTAGGATGTGTGTTAATGTGTTATCTCGTGCTTATTCTCTCCCTTACCCGTCATTCAAGGATGAATGATTCTTGTGAGGGAGACTATAACACCTCGGGTTTTAGACCCTTGCAAAATTTCTTGGGTTTTGAACTTTTTGGGTAAGGTACGACTCAAGGATACCAATTGTACCTTTGGATAAGGTTTGGGAATGGATCACTTGTATGTTGGGCAGTACGTTTGGCTTGGTTACTGTCCAAGATATGGCACAACTTCATAATAGTCATATGGTTGGATTTGAGGTGTATGATGCCAAGTCTTACGATGATTGTTGGTTGATCTTGTGGAAACTGTCCAAGATACAATTTAGGGTATGAGTTGGCATACAATTCACACCCTAAGGTATGAGTTGGGATTGTGTTTTCGTATATTGGTCAGTATTGGGGACCATGGTCAAGGGTTGGGTATGAGCTAGGGTACTACTCGTACCCTAGGGTACGAGTTAAGGGTTTGGGTCATACATTCATAGGAGTTGTTTTTCAGCTTTTAAGTGAGGGTAGTTCGGACATTTTCCACCCCAAAACCCTTATGTTCCCACATTATAAAATCCTTGGTGGCCTCTCAACACTTGTTAAAGAATCAAAACACTTGAATATACTCTCTTAAACTCACTATTGAAGATTGGAGGCTATGGTTTCTACAAGTGTTCTTCAAAGGGCTCAAGAGTAAAGTTTCTCTCTGGAATCTTCTTACATAAAGCATGTACTCCTTTCCTCATTGATAGTAACAACTAAAGGCATGATTTAGTGTGTTTTAAACATTGACTTATGAATCATAAATGGTGGTTTTGGAAAGATATGTTGAGGGTTTCAATGCATATTGTTGAATGTTGGTTTAAATTGTGTTTTCACATGTTTTTGGTGATGGTTTACACATGTGGGTGCTTGCTGGTTGTGGTTTACTAAATGGGTTATGGGTAACCCTTATTTTTTTGGTTTATGCTTGGGTTTTGGTCTTTGTAAAGGTATGCCCTCAAAATGTTTGATAAAATGCCTAAGAGAATGTTTTTACTCTATTGTTGAACATTCATTGGAACTATTGCATGGTATGGTTTGATAATGGAACCCTTAATTAATTTGTGTGGTTTTACATGATTTAAATGGTTTGAATGGTATAAATGGCTTAAGGGCTTTTGAATGGTTTTAAATGGTATGAATGGTTTATAGTTGTTAAACGGTAATGTCTTGATGGATATGAAATTGATTTGAATGAACAACTTCAGTTGTACATGTGAATCACCTAAGTGAATGAAATGATGGAATTGGTTTGATTGTTGAATGTCTTCTGGGGTACAAGGGAATACCCTAAGGAAAGATTAATGATGAAGAACTTGTGGGGTACACAATAATACCCCAAGTAAGCTTTTTAATCATGTACTTGTGGGGTTCATTGGAATCCCGTAAGTAAAATTAATAATGTACCCTATGGGGTACATAGGAATCCCATAAATTTGGCTAAGAACATTGCTTTCAAGCTATAGTCGGTATAACGATACCACTTGTAATAGGATTAATTAAAAATAAAAGGAATAATGGTTTGGTTGGATGGTAATGGTTTTAATTAGGCAATAACGGCAGGGTGAGATAGCTAATCGTGAAGGTGTGAGTCCAATTGATGGATACTGGAAACTCATATTTACCGACATGAGGATTGGGTATAGTGACCCTATAGTTGAGGGGTACATGGAAATCCCCTACTCCTATGGTATCTCTGATTTGTGCAACTACACACATCGGAGTCTGTCCGGGCGTGACACTGGACCCATATATCCCATGGGTAGTTCTAGGATGGTTAGGCTACACATACCCAGGTTAATGGTTTTAACGAAATGCTAAACTCGGTTCCCTCTCTAAGCATGGTTATATATATATATATATATGTATGGTTATGAATGCATATGGTTGGTTTACCTAGTATTAAAGGCTTGCATTTAATTTATCATTATCCTTAGTGCATTGCACTGTTCTCCCACTAACCCATCTTCGAGCGGCTGTATCCCCACGTGATGCAGGAACCGACCATACCATTCCTCCTTCTCATAGATATGATTTGGGGATAGTCGGTGTTATATTGAAGTGGTGAGATTCCATAATTAGGAAAGCATTTATTTCATGTCATGGATTACTATATATACTTTTGTCTTTCATAAGTTTTGGTTTTGGCTATGGTCGGGGGCATGTACCAACTAGGTACTCTTTATTTTGGCTTAGAGACTTTGTATTGAAAACTGTGGATTTGGTTATGGATTGATCATGTAATTTATAAAAAAATATATTGGATTATCATTTTGGTTTTGTTTTATGGTTTTAACAAGGTCATTGGTTGGATATTGGACGGATTGACTTGGTTGGGTTAATCTCGGATTTAGGCTTATCCCAAAGTCATTAAATGGTAATTACGCTATATTATTATATGTCCAGAGTTAATTTGAATAAATGTTTATGTATTGGTTGGTTGGGTTGGGCATAGAGGGAGGTCTCTTTCTCGGGTCGGACTTGAGATTGCCCATTACGACAAGGTCCCGATTCAGTTCAAGTCAATAATCGCGGGTTCTGATAGTTAACCGTGATGATATAAGTCCAATGGACAGATACAGGAAAATCCTATTTGCCAACATGAGGACTGGTCATGGTGACCATATACTTGTGGGGTACACAAGAATCCCCTAAGGTCATCCTTGTATATATGTACCATGGAGGGCGAAGGGTACACGAGAATCCCTGGCCCCTAGACATCTCCGGTTCATGTGGCTATACGCACTAGTGCCCGTTCAGGGGGTAATACTAGACCCATATTTCCTGTTGGTTGTTATAGGATGGTTAAGCTACACACACCCAGGTTAATGGTTTTAAAGGAATGCTAAACTAAGTTCCCACTCCAAGCATGGATTATATATGTATATGTATGGTTGTACTTGAATATGGTTATTTACTTGGTTTTAAATGTTGGCATTACTTTATCCTTATCCTTAGTGCATTCTAGCGTTCACCCACGAACATGTATTCCAGAATTGTATCCCCACGCGATACAGGAACCGACCATACTACTCCTCCTGCTCAATGACTAGATAAGGGGACAACTTGTGTTTGATTGAAATAGTGAGCTTCCATGCTCCAGAAGGCTTCATTTCATGTTATGGATTTCTCTACATACTTTTGTCTTCTCAAAGACATTGTTTTTTTCTATGGTCAGGGGCGTGTCTCGATCGGATATTGTTTTGCTTTCGAATAGACACTTTGTGTGACTACTATGGATTGGTATGGGCCGTATCGGTATGGGTGTCAGCTTTGGCATTGGTAATAGTATTGGGGCTATTACCACGGGACTATATTTGATTTATGATTGTTCCATTTTTTATGTTATATATATTTGGAATTCATCCAAAATTGGGTGTAGGGTGGTTATGGATGGATATTGGGGGTGGTCTCCAGTCCTGGTTGGGCTTGAGGCACCCGATATGACTAGGCCTTGGTTCAGCTCGTGTCAAAGATGAAGATGGATTACATGCTTATGTTTAAGCCATATACGGATGGGGTGGATAATAAATTCCTAGATGTCTTGAAAAAATATTTACAAGGGGTGACTTTCCTTACATTGAATGGGGACAGTGATGATGACAGAGATTTGGGTGGTAATTCTATTGGAGTACGCATTGGTGATTATTCTTCTCCAAGCACCTCAAAAGTTATAGTGGGCACCTCTGTGGATGGGAATCTACATTAGGGTATTGCTATGATTGAGGAAGTCATGTTGGATATTGTTACCTATATCAAAGAAAAAAGACTGAAGAAAAAAGAAAAAGATGAGCAGCAACATGAGTGAGGTAACTTTATTTAATAATTTATGTAGTTAGTGAATTTTCAGTTGTAAATATTACTAACACTTTATAATATGATATAATGCATCTGGACCTTCATGAAGCGGAGAGGAAAGAAGATGAAAGGAAGTAAAATGGATGAGTGTCACGACCCGATTCAGGAGTCATGATGGCACCTACTAAAACCCAACTGTAGGTAAGCCAACACTATAACCCGGAGCTGAAGAATTGGGCTACTTCGATAGAAACATCCCAACTGGGCCTAAATACATGAATAAAATTATATTCAATAGTATTCCACTAAAATAAGACAATCAAAATGCAGATACCAATCCCATAACCTAGCAATATCAATAAAAAAGTATCTAAGTATGATAATAGAAAATACAACCCAAAATCTAGAATAGTCAACAATTCTATCTTGATTACAAAAGTCTGAACAAGGATAGAGGGAAATAGGCGATACATAACTCTAATAGCTCACCCTGTCTACGAAGATCAACACAGCTCGAATGCAACTAAATGACAGAAACTAGTACTCGCGTCTGCACCAAAAAGGTACAGAAGTATAGTATTAGTACAAAAACAAAAGGTACTCATTTGGCATCATCGGCCGACTAAGCTAAATTATGATATAAGGATGATATAAAGTAAGATAATATCTCTACGTCAAGGTAAAGAATCGAACCTGAATCATCTCCATCATCACTATATAAAAATAATTATTGACTAGAACAACAATATGACATCTCATCTAAATACACACCAATACTGCATACATACCAATTTAACGCACATACATCCATTAGAGCATAATATAAAAGAACTCACCATAGTGTCCCATACCACCGGGGAGTGTACCAAGAAGAAACATAAAGTAAATAACTCATCACGGCGTCCCATACATTCCATGTTTCACATTTCAGGCTCAGTTATGTTCTTATGTTCTTGTTCATAAATGTCCAATAAATAATCTTGATTTTGAGATCGGTGATTTCGTATTCTTGAAAATCTCTCCCATGAAGGAAGTGGAGAGTTTTAGAGAGAAGGGAAAAACTTAGTCCTCGATATGACGGTCCTTACAGAATTTTCAGTTATTTTGAAAAGGTAGCCTACAAGCTTTAGTTGCCTTCAGATTTAGCTTCAGTACATCAAGTGTTTCACGTCTCCTTGCTTTGGAAGTGTATAGGTGACACGGCAGTTATAGTCCCTACAGGGAGTATAGTTGTTCAGAATAGTCTTTCTTATGAATAGATCCCAATAGAAATCCTCGATCATCAGGATTCGTAGATTGAGGAACAAAGAGGCTCCTCTAATAAAAGTTCTTTGGAAGAATTAGTCCATTAAGGGAGCTACTTAGGAACCAAAAGCAGATATGCGGACCACATATCCTCGCCTCTTATCTGCAAACCCAGATTCAACTTAAAGTAACTGTTTTCCTTGAATTCATTTAGTTTCATGCTCAAGGTTCAGTTGCATAGCATTCTCTTATCATGCATACCTTTATGAAACCGCTCAGTCATGTGTCATATTTTTAGAACACGGTTATGCTACAGTCATGCATTTCAGTATGATAATTCAGTATATCAGTACATTCAATTATGTAATCATGCTTCAGTTGTGAATGTTCAGTAAATGATCTTTGGTTTATCAGTTTTCTCAGCTTAAGGTAACAGTCTTCCTTAGATTGACTTAGTTCTATGTTTAGTTAAAGTTACAAATATGGTATTCATTACCATTGCATATCATCTTCATGGTAGTCATGTATTAATGAATCAGTTCAACCATGTAGTCATGCATCAGATATGTATTTTTAGTTTGAAAACTCATCTTATCAGTAGTTTCAGTCAGGTATTCCAAGCATTAGATATGCATGTCAGTTTGTAGGCTCAGTCTATCAGTGTTTCTTAGCTTAGTCAGTCTCATTCGCAGATGAATGTTCCCAAGGGGGAGATATTGTAAGACCTCGCAAAATTCTAAGCTTAACTCAGTCCGTTAAAGCTTGAAAAGAGGTCAAAAACTTAGAAACTTTAGCTAAGTATTTATACTTATAAGTATTTTAGCCTTCGTAAGTTTTCGATCCTATTTCATGACCCTTATGACCTTAAAGTATCAATTTTTCAGTTTATTCATGATCAGGAATGTGAGTAGGTCACTTCAGGTGAGTTTTAGATTCTTTGAACCTCGTTTGAACGATATCCAGGAAACCAAAAAAGTGGGTCGATGCGATCTTGATGCGTCGCATCGTCCATGCATCAACAGATAATTCTCCCTAGCTTTCAGTGTAATTCCAGTGAACCAACATAAAATTGACGCGGTGCATTATTCACCGCATTGAGTCCATCGACGTAGCATGTCATTCTATGCATCACTGGGCGCAGTTTTTGCTCTTTTAATTTCGGATCCATGGGGTATTTAGGTCAATTTCCCCACTCCTAATCATCCCCAAAACATATAATTAAGCCTTTCTACAGGCAAATTTCACTCATTCTTTCTAAAATCCTCTCAAGAACAAACCCTAGGGGATCTAATTTCAAATTCAAGATTCAAGAACACACCATCAGTCTTCACGAATTCAAGAACCAAGGCATGTTAGGTGTTCATCCAAGGGTTTCCTTCCACCATTGGAGTTCAAGAACCTCTTTAAAACTTCAATATTATTGATTTCATAAATTCCATGTTCGGTTTGAGTTTGTTCATGATTATGATGTTAATTGGGTTTCTAATTTATGATTTATTACAAGATTCATGTAAATATATTTGACATGTGTATAGTATTAAGTGCATTCATGTTAAAGCCCTTGAATTTGTAAGTTGAGATTGGAAATCATGATTCCTACATGTGGAATAGTATTATGTGCATAGATTATGTTCACCCAAGTGTTTGATAAATTGCTCATGTGGACTGAATGGAGAAATTATGACATGTTAGTATATGTACAAGCTTATGTCTTGCAGGTGTTTGATAAAATGTCTCTATTAATGAGTTATGAATGTTGTAATACTCGACAATCTAGCTGTATACCTAGAATACTTGACAATCTAGGGGTATCTAATACTCGACAATCTAGTTGTATACCTAGAATTATAGTAGCTTCAAAATAGTCCCAGTAATGTCACGTACAGTGCATTCAGTCAGTACAAAACTTATTATATCCAATCGACAAATAGAACACAGAATACTCAAATAGTTACAGTACTCAGTGAACTGAGTCAGTTCAGTCAGTAAACATGATTAGTGACAGTTCAGTCTAGCTTAGAATAGTTTAGAAATATATTCAGTGTCCCTTTAGTTGGGAGTACGATTCAGCACCGAGTTAACTCAAGGATGGAGGTATTCCTGTAAGTAAAGGGTTTGACCCTTAGTACCAATTCCTACATTATAGAACTATGCAGCGAGTGTAGGTTGAGATGCCTTCCTGCCAGTATAGGTTGATACATCTAGTACGAGTTTTCCTGCCAATAAAGGTTGACCACAAAAGTTTCTGCCATAGAGGGTTATATTATAACCATTGTTAGTATCCCTTGGCAAGGTACTAACACAATTCTAATTGGGGTCACGGGTTGGACCCCAACTCAATCATACTTGGGGTATGCCGGTTAGGTGAACACTCCCACAGTTTATGTTTTAGATTTAGTATAAAACCTCAGTTCAGTTTTAGAATCAAGACTATTAGACACTATCACCCAACTCAGTATAGAACTCAGTTAAGTTCTATAGAATTAGGACTGTAAGAAACACACTCAGTATACATTAATTCAGTATTAGTAAACTCAGATATCAATTATTTAGTTATAAGAATTCAGTACCTAGTGTTAACATGAATCTCAATTACAACATGCGTAGTTATGAGCATATCATTGCATATTCAGTATTTACAGTAGTATCAAATATACATATATTCTTAGTCAGTTATATTCATGTTACTCAGTCAGTTATTATTCAGGCATATGAACCCATACATATTAGCCTGCCTCACTTAGCATACCGGTACATTTAAATTAATGATGCATACCTTTCTTTTGTGCTATGATGTCTTAAATAATAGGTTCAAACGCACGGGCTACTGACCGCACTTAGCAGCCCAATCTATCAGCAGCAGACTCAGTAGCGAGTCCTCTTAGTTTAAGGACCGAGTTGTTATTTCATTCTTTTAGTATGCAGTTTATTTCAGTAGTCAGAGTAAGTTTGGGACTTGTCCCTTCAACTTCACATTCAAATAGTTCAGTTAGAGGCTTTTCTGACTAAACATTCAGACAATATTTAGTTGTACAAATTATTATTTACAGTTTATATCCCTTATCAGTATTTCAAGTTTTGAACATCGTGTCATTTTACCCTTTTTTTCCGCATTTATTACAGTATTGTTACACCGTGCTCGCAGAAGATCTCAGTCATGGGTTAGCTTGTGGTCCTTTGGGGTCGTAAGCACCGTGTGACGTCTGGGGTACAAACTCAGGGCATTGCACCTAATCAACACCCAACACTCAATTTGAGGTCTACACATTCTATTAGGGTTTATGGGGCTCAAGACAGTGGAGAAATGGCCAATTCTCGACTAAAAAGAGAATTTAAATAGCCCTTTCTAGGTCCTCGATTTACACAATTGCTAACACGCGGACCATGATCGCCATACAACCTCAATGATCGCAGTACTTTTTGTTACACTAGACAAAATCTGAAACTTGGTATAAATTCCGAGTTTTGACCAATGCCTCGGGATACATTCGGAGTCCAATTTGATAAAAAAATAATGCACCACACTAATTCTGACATTTTGAATGCACCGGCGAAGTCATATTTTCCATCGGAGATCATTTCAACCACATAATGGCCCTACAATCGAATTTCCAGTTGATCAACTTTCTAACTAATAGGTAAAAATGAGTTCAGGTGTAGCAGAACACAAACCAAAGGTCAACCCAACCTATAATTTCTATTTCAGTGTTGCTGGCATAGTTATAATTTGCATCGAACATCGTTTTACTAAAGTTTTTACTTGGAGGCCATTTAGAACCAGTGAAGACTTCTAAATAGGGAAACAATTCTAAAAACAAAACAAACTACCCGATAACCAAACTATCAGTTCCAGAAAATCATAAATGACTTGGGGAAGCTATGGAAAGTCTCTAATGGGAAAAATAATCCAAATCACAAAAAAAGACCTAAAAGGTCATTACAATATCATTACTAAGGAACTTTTATCTCCAAAAGTTAAAGATGAAGAAAATACCTGAAGTCTTGAAAAATTGAGGATACTGGGTCCGCATCTCACTCTTAGTATCCAAAGTGGCCTCCTCCACTAGGTCGTGCTTCCACTGAACCTTAACTACATGAATCATCCTAGCACGCGACTGTCTTACATCACTAACCAAAATAAGCAGGGGCTCCTCCATAAAGGTCAACTTCTCATCCAACTGAACTGAGTCCCATATAGGCACATGAGATGGATAAGAGATATACTTTTGCAACATAGAGACATGGAAAATCGGATGAATAACAGCAAAATCTGGAGGCAATGCTAACTCATTGGCCACCTTGCCAACTACGCGGAGAATCTTAAAAGGTCTAATATATCGAGGGATGAGCTTACCCTTTCTTATAAACCTCATCATACCCCTCATGGGTGAAACATGAAGGATCACATAGTCACCAACTTTGAAGCTCAAGGCACGGAGACTACAATCGACATAGGCCTTCTGCCTACTCTTAGCTTCTCTCAACCTATCTTGAACCACCCTGAATCTATCCAATGAGTCCTGAAGAAAATCCATAACATGGGGTCTCACCTTTCAAGTCTCAAACCATCCTATCGAAGAATGAAATCTACTGCCAGATAAATTCTCATAAGTTGCCATCTCAATTCTCGAATGATAGTTGTTGTTGTATGCAAACTCTGCCAATGCTAAGTGTTGATCCCACTGTCCTCCAAAATCTATAACACAAGCTCAGAGAATATCCTTAAGTACCTAAATAGTACACTCGAACTGACGATTTGTCTGTAGACGAAAAGCAGTACTCAAATCCACTGAGTACCCAACTCCTCCTGGAATGATCTCTAAAATTGTAAAGTAAATACAGAACCATGGTCTAATATGATAGAAATGGGCACCCCATGTAAATGAACTATCTCCCAAACATAAATATGTGCTAATATTTCAAAATTTAAGGTCATTTGATTAGGAATAAAATGTGCTGACTTGGTAAAATGATCCACAATAACCCAAATATTGTCAAGACCATGGGAAGTATGAGGCAAACCACTAATGATGTCAATTATAATTAGTTCACATTTCCACTAGAGAATGGAAAGCCTCTGAGTCAACCCTCCTAGATGTTGATACTCAGCCTTAACAGGCTGACAACATAGGCAATTAGCCACAAAGTCTGCCATATCTCTCTTCATACCATCCCACTAGTAATGCTACCTCAAATATCTATACATTTTAGCTTTATCAAGATGAATATAATATATAGAGTTATGAGCCTCATAAAGAATTAACTGAATTAAGTCATTAAAACAAGGAACATAAATACGACTTTGAAATCTCAAAATACCCTCGAAATCAATAATATGTCTCTCAGACTTGTCATTCACCACCTGGTCACAGAGGAAACAAAGCTTCTTATCCTCATACTGAAGATCTTAAACTTGGTCGAATAGGGAGGACCTCTCCTCCACACAAGCCAAAACCCTTAAAGGATCCAAAATATCAAGGAAAACTATCAAATTGGCGAAGGAATGAATGTCCCATGCCATGGACCTTACAGAAACTAATCTATATACCAAGCTACCTATATTTACTACCTTACGACTCAAGGAATTAGCTACCACATTTCCATACTCGGATGATACAAGATGGAGATATCATAGTTCTTTAGAAAGTCTATCTATCTACGTTATCTAGCATTAAGCTCTTATTGGGTTATAAGATGATAAAGGTTGCACTGATCGGTCAAAATCTCATAATGCACTCTATACAAATAATGCCTACAAATATTAAGCACAAAAACTACCACCACCAACTCCAAATCATGAGAAGGGTAGTTACGCTCATGAACTTTAAGTTGTCTAGAAGCATAAGCAATGACTCGACCCTATTGTATCAAAACACAACCAAGACAAACACTCAAAGTTTCACAAAACATAGTGAATCTCTTACTCTCAACAGGAAGAGCTAATATTAGAGATAAAGTAAGACAATCCTTGAGCTTTCCAAAGCTGAACTCGCACTTCTCAGATCATCGAGAAGGAACTTTCTTCTAATTCAATCTAGTTATAGGGGCTAAAATAGTAGCAAACCTCTCAACAAAGTGTCTGTAATAACCAACCAAGCCAATAAAACTGCGAACCTCAGTTGGAGACATTGGTCTAGCCCAATCACGAATTGCCATAATCTTAGTCGTGGTCCAGTATGATACCGTCTCTACATACTACATGTCCAAGGAATGACACTTACACAAGCAAAAACTCTCAATTGGAGAAGTTGGTAAAAGTACATGATCTCACAAGGTCTGGAGCACTATCCTTAAATATTTTACATCCCCCTCACTATCCTCAAATACACAAGAATGTCATCAAAAAATACAATAATAAAGGAGCCTAGATAGTGTCTGAACACATGGTTTATCAAATCCATGAAAATGGCTAGGGAATTAGTCAGCCCAAAAGACATAACAAAAATCTCATACAGACCACAATGGGTCCTGAAAGATATCTTTGGGATATCCTTAGCTGAATCCTCAACTAATTAGTACTGGACCTTAAATCAATCTTAGAAAACATGGATGCACCCTGAAGCTGGTCGAATAAATCATAAATTCGAGGCATTAATGTGTGAATAGGTGCTAACATATTTGAGTATTTTAACTGAGAATAATTGTAAAGTCTTAAGTAACTTTTGTCGTTTTTGATTGTTTTCTCTTTGATATTGTAGTAAAAGTTGATATACAAGGAAATCAACAATTATGGGAATAAAATAGTTGATTTCTGAGCAAGTAAAGAAGGAAGAATAGCTGACGACTTCTTTGATAAGTCATCAGCCTTGTGATAAGCTATCAAAGTTGCCATCAGGCTTAGATAGAGAATGCCCTTCAGCTGAAATATGTGATGACATTTGTGATAGGCCATCAGAAGTGTGATAAGCCATCAGGCTCATCGTCAGGCTTAGGCAGGGAATGGATTTTGAAGTGAAGAAGTAACGACATCTCTAATAAGTTGTAACATGCCTGATAAGCCTAGAAGCCTCATCGTCAGCCCAAGTCAGAGATTATCAAAGTAAAGATGAGCTGACGACATTCCTGATAAGCCGTTAAACTCCTGATAAGCTGTCACACACATCGTCACCTATCCGAGAAAATACTGTGATCTATGAATTTATTTCCATAATTAAACTAAAGTGTTTAAATAATATGTTAGGGCTTTCATTGAGGATCTTGGACATTTGGAAGTCACATTTTGAGGACTTTTCTCTCTATCTTCTGACTTTAATTCTTTAGAGAGATTATTACAATTATTTTGGGATTTTTCTACTGGATCAAATCTGAGAAAAACTTGTTGCTATTCATCTTGCTATAAGATCATCTATCTAAGTATGAATTCGACTTGTTGTCTTGCTTATTTTACTATAAGTAGCTAAATTCTCTTAGCCCGAGTTGTGGGATCTATGGGTTTGGGTTTGTAACATAACTAAGAATTTAAAATTCAAACGGTGGTAGGATCTTCTTTTTAATTCAATTATTTTGCATGCTGACTATTTGTTGCAAACAATAGACTTTGCTTATGGGTGATTTGCTTGAGATACAAAATCAATACTAGTAAGAAGTGAATTTTCAATAGGGACTTAGAAGCATTAAAGTTTCATTTAATAATTAATGTTGTAATAAGATTAATTAATTTGGGATAACATCCTGTTATGAAATATAAATTCCCTAAGTTCGACAGAATTAGGTAATTAAATGTCTAAATAGGTTGAGAAACATTTAGACATAACTTCGATAAGGGTAGTCTACTATTTCTACCTACCAAAAGAATCTTGAACCATTACTAGCGTTTGTCAAATACCAATACCCATAGTGAACATAACTCTAGTTTTCCGTATCATATTAATTTCAAACACTAAATTGAGAAGTAATTATTTGTTACACTTCGAAAAAATCCCATTCATAGGAAATTGGTAACTATCAATTGATTAACACGCAGATAACTCAAATTCACACCCTATTCCCTATAGTATTTGACCCTAACCTAGTTGGGTTATATATTTACAATGATTTATTACATTCTCGTAAAAGAGGTATAGTTTGAGGGTTATCAAAAATGGCACCATTTCCGAGCAATATGGTTGTAAATTTAAGTTTGTGTGCACTAATTAACTATCAGTCAAATTTCTTAGTTTTATGTTTTTTTGTTTTTTTGTTTTCTGCAGGACTTTTGTGGTGTATGCAAAGAACAAAAAGTTTTGGAGGACCTTTATTACCATTTAATGAATCACCATAATTAATCGGCAAAATGGCAGACCAGCAGGAGGCTGATAGGTTAGCAGCCTTAGCTAGAGCTCAAGTCAATGTGCAGAATGTCCCTCAACAAGTACGATATCCAAATCCTGAGGTTGAAGATTTCTTAGATGATAAGTTGTTGAACCCTGGTAACCAAAGGCATACAGAGCAAATAGCTGCACTAGTGTAGTTTAATGCTAACAGGAACCGTCCGTTCTGAGGAAGGCAAGATCACCAACCAATCTAGTATAACCTCAATAATAATGATGATAGAATGGATGGAGCAGGTGCAACCGGTGTAAATATTCCTCCACCATTAGCACCTGGGGAAAAATTTAACATTAAGAGTACTATGATTCAACTCCTTAATCTGAAGTAGTTCTTTGGTGGCCTCCCTGGGAATGATCCAAACATGTATTTGGTTAACTTTGTCACCATTTGTAAATCTTTTAATAACCCAGGATTGGGTTAGAATGCTATCTGTTTGAGATTATTTTTGTTGTGTCTGTTTGGGGAGGTAACATTGTGGCTTAATGAGTTGACACCCCATTCTATAACCAACTAGAGGCAGTTGAAAGGAGCTTTCCTAGAAAGGTTCTTTCAACCTGCTTGGAGGGTACTGTTCAGGGATGAGATTAGTAACTTTAGACAGCTCCCAACTGAAGCCTTGCATGAAACCTGGAAGAGATTCAAAAAGAAGCTGACGTAATGTCCGAACCACAATATGACGAACATACACTTAATAGAGACTCTAAAGAGGGATCTTAACTCTGTGACAAAACCAATTTTAGATAATGTTACTGGTGGTTCATTTGTTGATCTTACATTCCCAGAGGCTTTAAAAATTCTAGAAAGAATGACGAAACAGAGTTGGGCAGGGCATATCAAATAATTTGTGGTAGCAAGCTCCACTATTTCTGTGGGTATGACTGCAGAATAATGTAGAAAAGATGAAGAGCATGATCAAGACATGACTCACCTAAAAACACAGATGAAAATTCTAACCAAGCATTTACTATTAGGTAAAAAAGTGAAAGTGAAGGCTGTGGGATCATACGGCAAAGTAGAGTCTGACTTAGAAGAGAAGGCAAACTATGTAAGCAATTATGGGGTTTCCAAAGTAATATCCAAGGAAATCAAGGTCGGACTTACTATGACAAGGCTAGATATAAGAATAAGGAGCAAGGAAATTAGAGGAATATTAATGATAGGAGCAGGCTATATGTCCCTCCTAGAAATCGTGAGGCTGCTACAACAAGTTCTGAAAAGATGTCCATATAGGACATGATGGCTAAATTGGAAAAGGGAGTGGAGGCTACTGACTTAGGGGTGACTACTATGAAGACTGATCTGTCCTCTATTAGTCAATTCATAAACTCGCACTCCACTGTGATCAAACAAGTAGAATAGCAAATGAGCCAACTCTCCCCTAGGCTGAACCAGAGGAAGAGTGGAACATTACCTAGTGATACGGTCCAGAATCTGTGAAATAATGGATCATGTATGGAAATTGCCACTAGAAGTGGTAAGATATTACCTGGCCCTTCTGTGGGCAAAAGTTTGTTTGAAGATGTAATTGAAGTAGAGAATGAATGCAAGCAAGAATGTCTGGTGGAGTCTGAGAAACATGATGGTTTTGATGATGCTCTAGAAAAGGGAAAAGAGAAGGAGAAGGAGGTAGTGGTTACCATTATTCCAAAAGCATCACCTCTCTTTCCTCAATGATTGAAGAAAAAAATTGATGGTGCAAAATTCAACAAGTTCATAGCAATGCTCAATTAATTAACAGTGAATGTGCCATTGGTTGAGGTACTGGAGCAAATGTCAGGATATGCTAAGTTTATGAAGGATCGTTTGAAAAAGAAAAGGGCGTTAAGCTATGAGCCAGTGGACAATATCCATCATTGCAGTGTCTTTTCTACATGATCCTTAGTGTAGAAGAAGGTTGACCCTGAAGCATTAATTATTCCATGTACAATTGGGCCTCTCGATATGTCTAAGGCCCTATGTGATCTGAAGGCAAGAATAAATCTGATGCCATTAGCTGTGTATAGGTAGCTAGGTTTGGAAGATCTGTCCCCGACAAACATATGGCTGGTGATGGCAGATAGGTCTGTAAAGTGGCTAATAGGAATACTACATGATGTATTGGTAAAGGTGGCCGACTTTACACCTCCTGATAATTTCGTAGTCCTTGATTGTGATGTGGACTTTGAAGTACCCATTATTTTAGGTAGACCTTTCCTCACATCTGGGAGAGTGATAGTAGACATGGAGCTAATGAGCTAAAGTGTAGGCTCAATGATAGAGAAGTAAGATTCTCAATGCACTCACCCATGACACAACAAAAGGAGATGAGTGTTTTTTCTATTGTGGATGTATTCGATATCGATGGTAAAGAGGTATTAGCAGGTTGTCTTGATGAAGTTTGAGTAGTCAAGATAATAGAGTCTTGCCACAACACTAAATCAGGTTCTATCGGAAGGCAACCCAAAAATTTTATGTTTTGAAGCAAAGTATTTTTATTTTTGTAGTTAGTTTCTAGTACAAAGAAGGTGAAACTGATATATTCAGCTCAAGAAAGTTGGGACATGTTCTATTAAAGCTAATGATGTTTGTGATGGGCTACCACACCTATGATAAGCTGTCAGATATGGCATCAGAGAATTCAAAATAAGGCAACATACTGCCTTGAGCTGACGACATCATCGATGACTTATCAAACATTTGATAAGTTGTTAGGTGAAATTCGGCCCCAGAATTAAAAAAGGATCCAACGTAGCCATTCACCCTTTTCACCTTCCCGCATACTCCTTTTCCTCTCCTTTAAGTTTTATTTCCTTCCATAGATAGTTTATTACCTTTCTTTTTTAAAAATATTTCCAAGTAAAATAAGAAAAATATCCTTTCTTGTGAGAGTGGATTTGAATTCATATAAATCAAGGACCCTCTTTTATCTGCGAACTCTTCTTCACTCGATTAACCAAGTGAAATTCGTTCATCAGGTATGCTAAAAATTAACTCTTCTCTTTATTTAGTAAGTGATGCAACTACTGTAAATCTTAGTTTCAAAGGGAGTGAGGAAAGCATATCTTATCTTTGTGTGAAAAATGGCATCTAGGGTTTATAGCACTACATTGTGTGAAAGAACCCAGGGCTTAGCTTAGGAACACAACTTCATGCGATTCTAAAAGAAAATGGTTTGATAATCAAGACTAAAACTGAGCTAGAGGTTTTATTCTGAGCTAACAACGTATTTGATAAGTTATCACACATATGATGACTTAGCAAACTATGTCATCTCAAGCTGGGAAAAATAGGTTTGTTCTATTTAAGGCTGATGATATGCCTGATAAGCTATCACATTTGTCACAACTTATCAGAACATGTCATCACAACTTTGCTCTGATACATTTGTGAACCTCTTTTAAGGGGTGTGGATTTATAATAACTGAACTTCTAAAGTTGTATGATCATGAGTGCTAAATGATTGTGTTTTTTCCTACCGATCTTATAATGGCACCCAAAGAAAAGAGCACCAAACCTTCAAAGAAAGTAAAAACGGAGAGTGTACCTTGGAGACTCTTTGATTAGGGATCCGATTACGAGGAGGAGGAGCCACTTCTCAGGAAGCAAAGGAAAAAGAAAAGCCCAAAAGATCCTTTGGCACCTCCACCAGTTGAGGAGGAGGGGAGTAAAGAATGTGATACTAAGGCAACATAACCACCTGATAGTACGGCTTCTGAGCATCCTGAGTCTGAGCATTCTGAGTCTGGGGAGCCTGAGTCAGAGCATGCTGATTCTAAGATACCTAAATCTAAGTGACCATTATCTAACTCTCTTTCTCCTGAGCAATAGTATGATGAAGAATCTCTAATTCGAGGAATTCTAGTTAAATGCAAGAACCGGAGGGTTCGAGATAGTGCTAGGTGGAAAAGTCCCAAGGCACAGAAAATCTTCTATGATGGTATTCTCAGAACTAAAAGAGGAACCTCTAAAAGGCCAATCTTTGAATAATAGAAGATCATCACTACTGGGTTGAGCAAATACCCTGAAGTGGAGCAGAAATTCCGAGATTATGACTTGAGATGGACCAAAAAAGGAGGAAGCTTGTTTTACCCTACACTAGTTCAAGAGTTCGATGCAAACTATCAGGCTCGAATAAAGAACATGTGTAAAGAAGGAGAGAAATCAGTGGATCAACCATTGTTGGATAAAGTTCCAGTATGGGGTGTGATGGTTGATCTCTCAGAAACGACAATCAATAGATTTCTTAATGGCCCCGAATTAACTCCTCGGGCTACTTCACCTATATTATATACTCGATTGAATCATCGTTCAAATCAATGGTCCTAGTTAGCAACTCTCATAGTTGAAGGGGAACCTAAATGGATGACCAACCCAAATGAAATAATTTTCAAGGCCTCTCTGACTCAAGAGGAAAGGTTCTGGTGGGGTGTAGTGTGCACCCAATTGATGCCTACTAAAGGAGATAACATCATTGGAGATTATAGAGCAATACTGGTCGCAAGTCTTATGGCTAAACTTAGCTTGAACTTTGGAGAGATCATTGCTGAGAAGATGAAAATTCGAGCCTCAAGACCTGACACAGTTTATCCTTTCCTTTATCTAATCACGAGGTTGTGTCAGGCAGCCAATGTACTTAAACTTGAAGGGATAGACAAAAAATTGCCTGCTAAGAAGACCCACAACCCTATTCGATATGAGAAAAATCAGTCGAGGCTAACACTTAATAGAGAAGCAGGGGTTGAAACAGCTCTTCCAATTACAGGTACAAGATCAGCACCTAATATAGCAATGCAGGATTCTTAAGCTGCAGCACCTATATCCTCAAAAATAGCAGAATTAGTGCCTAGAAATAAAACAAATCCATCAGCTACTTGTCAATCATAGAATTTGCCTTCAACCCGATAAATTTCACGAGAGTGCCAAAACAAGCCAAGTGGTGTGAGGCTCAGCTGCACCTTTTTCCCAAACAATTTGCCTCTATGGTAGACAAGAGGATTAAGGTCACACTGGAGCCCCTTCGGTCCTTGCTCGGTCAGATTAATGAGTTAGAAAACCATTTTAATACACAGGTACAAGAAATTTTAGCCTCAGACCCTACACAATTTTGAGCAGCCCTGGACAAAGTAAAGGCAGATGTTGGGGTATTACAGAAGGACCATCTTATAATATCAGTAGATTTAGCTGTTGATGAGTCTGAAGGATAAATCCTATTTCTTGATCTCATGGGGGAACCATTGAAGAAAAAAAGAAGAAGGGTTAGAAAAAAAGTAAGGGTAAGAGAGAGAGCCCTGATAACAATAAACAAAGAAAAATAGAGAAGAGGCCGAGAAAGAAGGCTAAAAAAGAGAAGACGAAGAAGGCGATGATCGAGTCCTTAGTTGACAATGAGAAATAGGAGGCAGTCATCCGAGTGTAATCCGCAGGAGCCTCAACAAGTAGGCCCCCAACAACTGTTGGGACAGATGCATCAGAACAGAGAGAGACTACCAATTTAGATAAGGCAGTTGAGGATGCAGCAGAAGGGTCAGGGACCCATGGTCCCCGAGATTGATCTACTCCAGGTATACCCTAACCCTTAGTTCAGTTTTACTTTGATGTTAAGTTGAGTATGTTCGGTAAGTTATTGTTGTACCATTTTGTAGTTGACTAGGAGAAATACAAGTACCTGAGGAAGTTAACATAGTTTTGTTATTTTGTGAACACCTCTCAAATGGTCTAATTCTTTAACTGTGTAATTTGCATCTAATTATGACTACTGTGCATCTTTGTATGGTATTAGTTCTAATGACTTGATAACTATTGCTAAAAAATGGCATGAACTGGATGAGTAGTAATTGGTGATATACTTGTGTTCCATATACGTGTGAGATTTTTCTTAGTTCCCTTTTTATGTTAAATCTAGAACTTTCTCGGTTAGTCTTACAGAGGTTGAAGGATAAGGGTTAGGAAAGGATCATAGGCCATTTTGATGTTAGCCCACTTTAGCCTAAATGACCTTCCATGTATGCATAATATCCCTTGATCCCTGTTTTGACCCTGAATAGCCTATTTCTTTTTATGGAACCTATCACCATCCCATTTATATCATAATAAAACTATTTTGGCCCTGGTCCTCCTTGGAATTTGTGCACCTTGACTTAGGCAAATAGTCTAAGTTAAGGGTGGCTATCATAGGAGTGCGTGATGTACAATGAGTATGAAGAAAAGTAGAATTAAAAAAAATAAAAAGCTGGGTGTGGTGGAAAAAAACATAAAACTAAAAGTTGTGAGAAAAAGAAGTGATTGTAAAAAGGACCGTACCCATCCTGAATATGTGTAATCAAGAAACGAGAAGAATAGAAAAAGGCTAATGAGTGAGACCCCAAAAGATAGTGTAGTTTCAAGGATGCTTAGTAACTTTAAATATCATCGAGTATTATACTTGCCTCTAGCCTACATTATAAGCCAAAGAGAAGACCTATAGTGATCCTAGCTGACCTGTCTGGAAATCTTGGTAATCAAAATACGGGCAAGCCTATGGTATTCGGCATACAATGATTAGAACATCATTTTGAAAGTGAGTGCCTTTGATTTTCCCCATGGTTACATAGGTGATGTCTGATATAAGTGAAGTGGGACTTTTTTGTAGTGAGGGCATACTGATTACATTGCTAAGTGCTAAATTGTTTGGAGAGTGTAGTCTTGGTACATGCATGGTTATTGTTGCTGAACTGATGCCATATCTTTATTCCTGTCTGTCAGATTATGTTCTTCAATAACATACACAGTTGTTTTCAAACTGATTAACCTTGGAGATGGTGAAGATGTTTTGAGATAATATGGATGGTTGACTGCTAAAAGTACATTGTATCCTCTTAGAGATGTTAGTTGATTGAGGACAAAAAGTTGTTTCAAGTTGACGATGCTGATGTGTAATACCCTGCATGTTTCTAAGCTAGGAAGTGAATAAGTATTCCTACGTATGAAATCTCCTATCCTGTGATTCATACTTGAGTACAATACTTACAATGAATATCCTAGAGATAGGATAGCTTATGATGCATTAAGCATGTTCATATGAGTCACTTAAGATAACACAAGCCAAGAGTTTTTCGATCCATCAAGTTTTAGTGTTTGATTTTGTAAGGGTCATATTTGAACGAGTATAACTCGATGTTAATATGGTATTTTAGCTGATTTAGACCTACCAAATTGTAGAGAATCGAATTAGCTATCCAACGATACCAATTTCTCCTTAATCCAATACCCGAGCAAAAAGTTATGTCCATTTTCGTAAGACACAGAAAGCATAGGCGATTGGTTAGGCGCTGCCTAACCCAAGCATAGGCGATTGGTTAGGCGCCGCCCAACCCAAGCATAGGCGATCACTTGGGCGCTGCCTAAGTAAATTTCAGGTGTTAAAAACACTCCATCTTGATATATTTTAAAGGTAATTAAGTCTTTAAATACTCCTTACACGTCCCTAAACTTAACCCTAGGAAATATATATCTTCTAAACATACTGCAACCCTATTTTCATCTCAAAGCTCATCATCCAAGAGCACTAAAGGAGAAAAATAACTAGGGTTGCATAATTAAGTTTGAAGATCCGATTTCAAGGAAATTCCTCCATCAATCTTCAAGAATCTTTCTTCTAAGTTATGCGTAGTGTTCATCCACGGATTCCTTTCATCCGTGGAGTTCAAGATTCAATCTTTAAAATACAAAACTTTGGTTGATTGTGGTGACATGATCATACCCATGTTGATGCTTGTTTTTTTTCCTCTTTTTTCATTATAAAGTATGATTTCTATATTGTTGGGTGTTGATGATCATGTTGTTGGTATTGGGTGATTCCCAAGATGGAATCTTTGTATGTTTTTGTGAATTCATGATATCATATGAGTTGGAAACACGTAACTTTGGTTTTTCATGATGTGCAATTTGATGCATTCACCTATGCTTAAGATGTGCATGTAAGGTGTTTGATAAAATGCCTAAGGAACTAGAAATCATGCAATATAGCTAAATTGTGACTAAGTGAAGGATTCATGATATTCCCTTACGTTCGAATGACTTCTATGTTGTTAATGTGCCTTGTAAATGTTGTTGGAATACCCATGAACTATTCTTATGATATTATGCTATGTTTACTTGCAAATCCTACATATGAATAAGATGCATGATAACCATGCAATCCACATGAACTTCCATGCTATTAGTATGTGTTGCCAATATGATTATGCAACGAACATGATATTAAATTGTGCAAGTACTTCCATGTGATATGAAATCCTTTCTATGCAATACATTGTTGATAACTATGCTTAGTATGAGATCCCTACTTATGATATTATAAATTATGGACTCTACTCTTATGATCAAGTCAGTCATGTGTGTCAGTTTCCTTCCATCGGGTCCTGGAGGTACTTGTACCCAAAAGCTATAGCTGTTTGCCTAGATCCATGTTATGTTTCACAATATCCGAACTCAAGCTATGATTCCATAAACTTCAGTCAGTCATTTGACACAGGAAAACCTCATGATCTTAGTCAGTTGTAAGATATCAGTAACATTCTGCCAGTCAATGGAATTCAGTAAGATCAAGTCATACACAATCAGTTATTCATGTCCAATCCCTCCAGATGGGAGTAGAGGTTAGCACTGAGTGAACCCAAGCATGGGAACTCATCCGCCAATTCAGGGTGTGATTCTTAGTAGCAATCCTTGAGTTCTAGAACTACGTAGCCAGCGTAAGTTGAGATATCTTAACCCATCAACTTAGGGTTGATGAGGTAGCCTAACCAATCAGTTTAGGGTTCCCACCGTTCTCATTGAGTACCCACCAGATAAGGGTCACTCATAGCTATCCTAACCAGTGGCGCGGTATTGACACGCCTCCAGTTGGGGCAGAGATTGGACCCCAGCTTAGCCATAACAGCATATATAGGGCATGTCGGTTAAACACTACTTTCCCACAGTTTCAGTATCAGTCTTAGTAAAAAAACTCAGGGCGTTCTTCAGATTTTAGTATATACAGGACTGTAAGATACAGTCATCCATGTTATCAGTTTTAGTAACAGTCTCAGTAAAAGAACTCAGGGCATTCTTCAGATTTTAGTATATACAGGACTATCAGATACAGTCGTCCATGTTATCAGTTTTGGTATCAGTCAGGACAGTTATCAATAAATCATGTATTAGCTTATAAGTTATGCCATCACGTATTTACGGTCCCAGTTTCTATATATGTTTGTTTGCACTCCCACATATATATTAGTCACTCAGTGTTGTTCATACATGAAACCCTTTATGTTCAGCCTACCTTCCTCGTATACTTAGTACTCTAGTTGTACTGACGTATTTGTGCTATGGTGCTTTCGTTTTATGTTACACCATAGGTTCCGAGACACGAGCTCCAGCCCAGCAGTAGCGGTAGTATTCCAGTCGCAGAGACACAGTGAGTCCTCATTGATTCGAGGAAAATATGATTTGATTCATTTATTTATTTCTTCAGTTTAATCTTACGGAGTTACTTGGATACATGTTCCTTCAACTCTATATTCAGATAGTTTAGAGGCTTTCAGATTTACGTTTAGATTTAGTTGTTTTGGGTATTTTCGCCCACATAGTTTTATTCAGTTGAACCTTATGGCCTTATAGTTCTCTGTATTTTGCATTATTATATTATGATTTGCAGTATACAGGTGCAGATATCAGTCATGGGTTAGCTTGTGGTCCCTCAGGTTCATGAGCACTATGTAGCATTCTGATTCAGCGAATCGGGGTGTTACAAACTTGGTATCAGTGCCTAAGGTTCAATAGAGTCCTAGGAAGTCTGAAAGCCACATTTAGTGGAGTCTTGTACATGGGTGTGTTGCGCGCCATATTTATGTGTGGGAGGCTATAAGATGTTTTAGGAATAGTCTCCTTTCTTCATTATTCATGTCATGCTAGTGAGCATAATCACCTGTTAAACTCTCAGTCTAATCTATTCTTCTCTTATTCCAGACCATGGCCCCAAAGAGAAGAAACCAGCCAGCTCCTCAGCCCGAAGATCCTTTGGGTGAACATGTTTCCTATGCGGAATTTAGAGCCACATTTACCACACTTGCTCAGTCCATGGCTACACAGAATGAACAACCACAAGTCATTCCATCCAATCCAGTGGAAACTCCTAAAGCAGCTAGGGTTCGGGACTTCACCCGAATGAACCCTCCATCTTTACATGGGTCTAAGTCTTATAAGGATTCTCAGGAGTTCATTGACCAAGTCCAGAAGGTCATCAACATCATGGGTGTTACTTCTATTGAGAGTGCTGAGTTAGCCGCCTACCAGTTACAGGATGTTGCTCATGATTCATACTAATAGTAGAAGTCTGAGTGGTTAAATGATACATGCCCTATCGAGTGGGAAGAATTTGTGATGGCCTTCTTATACAGATTCTTTTCCCAAGAGCTAAGGGAAGCCAAAGTTCTTGAGTTCATCAACCTCAGGCAGGGGAATATAAGGGTTAGGGAGTATTCTCTCAGATTCACTCAGCTAGCCAGGTATGCTCCTCATGTGGTTGCAGACAATAGAGCTAAATTGAGCAAGTTCGTGTCAGGGGTCAATGATAGCGTGGTACATAAGTGTAGGTCTGCGATGTTGATCAGTGATATGACCTTAGCAAGACTCATGACCCATGCCCAACAAGTATAAGAGTAGAAGTTTAAAACTAGGGAGAGGCAGAACAAAAGAGCAAGGTCAGGTAATTTAAACTTTGCTCACCCCAAGTTAGATAGAGGAAACCATTCACAGTTTCGCTCCAAGTCAGCCGTTCCAGCTCATTCTTTTGCCAGTGCTCCAATGCCGAAGTTTAGAGATGGCAATAGAAACAAAGAGCCAGGCTCTAAATCTCAGGGCAGTGTTAGCAGTTCCCGAATGAATCCCCTTTGTCAGACTTATGGTAAGAACCACAAGGGTATTTACAGAGCCGGTAGTCATGTCTGTTTTGGTTGTGGCAAGCCAGGCCACAGGATTAGGGAGTGTCTGCAGTTATGTCTTCAGGGTCAGCAAAATCATTCTATAGCTCAGTCCATTCACCCAAATCAGTAGGGTGCCATTTCCAGTGCTACCAGTGGGCAACGCCCAAATAGACTCTATGCTCTTCGGTCTCGACAGGATCAGGAAACTTCTCCTGATTTCGTTACTGGTACATTACAGATTTTCCATGTTCATGTTTATGCTTTGCTAAACCCAGGTGCATCTTTGTCTTTTGTTACTCCATAAATAGACGGCAATTTCGGAATCAGTCCCGAAGTCCTTGCAGATCCCTTTTCAGTCTCTACCCCAGTGGGTAAAACCATCATAGCTCGGTGGGTATACAGGAACTGCCTGGTTATGATATCTCAGAAATCTACGTCACTAGATTTGAGGAGTTATAAATGAATGATTTCGATGTCATTCTCAGCATGGATTAGCTTCATTCCTGCTATGCCACAGTAAACTGCAAAAAAAGGATAGTTCAGTTTTAGTTCTCAAATGAGCCTGTCCTAGAGTGGAAGGGTAGCATTTCAGCGTTCAGGGGTCAACATGTTTCCTACCTTCCGGCAAGAAAAATGATTTCTAAGGGGTGTGTGTATCATCTCGTGCATGTTAAAGATTCCAGTTCTGAACATCCCAGCCTCAAAATAGTCCTTCTTTTTAATGAATACTCAGATGTCTTTCCCGAAGATCTTCTAGGTATTCCTCCCAAAAGGGAAATAGACTTTGGCATAGACCTTCTTTCGGATACTCAAACTATTTTTATTTCGCCATATAGAATGGCACCAACAGAACTCAAGGAACTGTAAGATCAATTCAAGGATCTCTTAGATAAGGGATTCATCAGACCCAGCATTTTCCCATGAGGTGCGCCAGTATTATTCGTGCATAAGAAAGACAGTTCTTTCAGGATATGTATTGATTAACATCAACACAACAAGGTCATGGTCAAGAATAGATATCCTCTTCCTAGGATTGATGATCTATTCGACCAACTTCAGGGTGCCAGTTACTTCTCCAAGATAGACCTCAGATCAGGCTATTATCAGCTCAGAGTTAGAGAATGTGACATTCCGAAGATAGTTTTTCATACTCGGTATGGTGACTTTGAATTTTTAGTCATGTCATTTGGTCTTACCAATGCCCCTACAGCTTTTAAGGATTTGATAAACCGTGTGTTCAAGCAGTACTTGGACTTGTTTGTCATAGTCTTTATAGATGATATTCTGGTCTATTCTCGCATAGAGCATGATCATGCAGACCATCTCAGGATTGTTCTTCAGACTCTCAGGGATCACCAATAATTTGCTAAGTTCAGCAAGTGCGAATTTTGGCTAAGATCAATAGCATTTGTTGGCCATATTATTTTTGATGATGGCATTAGAATAGATCCTCAAAAAACTGAGGCAGTAAGAAACTGGCCCAGACCCGTATCACCATCAGATATTAGGAGTTTTTTGGGTTTGTCTGGCTATTCCAGATGGTTTTTCAATGGATTTTCTTCTATTGCATCTCCCATGTCCAGATTGACTCAGAAGAAGATTAAGTTTCAGGGGTCAGATTTATGTAAGAAGAGCTTTCAAGAGTTGAAGACTCGACTCACCTCCGCTCCAGTTCTAGCTATTCCAGATGGTTCAGATGGTTTTGTAGTCTATTATGATGCATCCAAAGTGGGTTTAGGTTGTTTTCTCATGCAGCATGGTAAGGTCATAGCCTGCGCCTCCAGACAGTTAAAGACACATAAAAAGAATCATCCAACTCATGATCTTGAGTTAGCAGCGATAATTTTTACCTTGAAGATTTTGAGGCATTATCTCTATGGAGTTCATGTAGATGTCTTCACAAACCATAAAATCCTCTAGTATGTCTTTTCCCAAAAAGATCTAATTCTTTGCCAGAGAAGGTGGTTAGAGCTCTTGAAAGATTACGACATGAGTGTTCTTTATCATCCGAGAAAGGCCAATGTTGTGGCAGACACTCTCAGTCGCCTCTCCATGGGTAGTATTTCTCATATAGAGGATAGTAAGAAAAAGATGGCTTAGGAGATCCATCAACTTGCCAGACTAGGCGTTTACTTAGTCGATTCTTCAGAGGGTGGAGTATGCGTTTAGAGTAGTTTAGAGTCATCTCTAGTTTCCAAGGTGAAAGAGAAACAAGACAGGGATCTTAGCCTTGTCAAGCTGAAAGAGTCAGTTCAGAATCAGAAAGTCTAGGTTTTCGCCCAAGGGGGAGATGGTGTTATTCGTTGTCAGGGCCATCTTTGTATTCCAGGTGTAGATGAATTGAGGCAGTGAATACTTGCAGAAGCACATGGTGCATGATACTCTATTCATCCAGGGGCCACTAAGATGTGCCGCGACATGCGGGAGATTTATTGGTGGAGTGGGATGAAGAGATATGTTGTAGAGTTTGTGGCTAAGTGCTCTACATGTCAGCAGGTTAAGATAGAGCATCAGAAACCTAGTGGTTCCATGCAAGAGTTCACCATTCCTACTTGGAAGTGGGAAGAAGATAACATGGACTTCGTGACGGGTTTTCCTAGAACTCATCATCTGCATGATTCAGTCTGGGTCATTATAGATAGAATGATCAAGTCAGCTCATTTTCTTCTTGTTCGTACTTCTTATTCCGCTAAGGATTATGCCAAACTCTATATCAGGGAGTTAATCAGATTACACGGTGTTCCACTATCTATTATCTCAGACAGAGGTACCCAATTCACTTCTCATTTTTGGAAAGCGTTCCAAAAAGGTCTCAATACCCAAGTCCATCTCAACACAGCATTTCATCCTCAGACAGATGGTCAAGCAGAGAGGACCATTCAGACTCTTGAAGATATGCTAAGGGCGTGCGCAATTGACTTCAAGGGAAGTTGGGACGACTACTTGCCTTTGATTGAGTTTTCATACAATAATAGCTGTCATTCTAGTATTCAGATGGCTACATTTGAAGCTCTCTATGGTAGGAGATATAGATCTATGATTGGTTGGTTTGAAGTTAGTGAGGCCTCAGTCATAGGTCGTGACTTAGTATTCAACGCCTTAGAGAATGTTCAGTTGATCAGAGAGAGACTCCGGGCTGCTCAGAGCCGATAGAAGTCCTATGCAGATGTTTGTAGAAAGGATCTTGAGTTCGAGATCAATGACTATGTCTACCTTAAGATCTCTCCCATAAAGGGAGTGAAGAGGTTCGGCAAGAAAGGGAAACTAAGTCCCTGGTATGTCGGTCCCTTCAGAATTCTTTGTCGCTTCGGCAAGGTAGCTTATGAGCTTGAGTTGCCTTGAAATCTAGCCTCAGTCCATCCAGTCTTCCATATATCTTTGCTAAAGAAGTGCATAGGTGACTGAGCAATTGTTGTCCCTATTCAGAGCATCGTCATTCAGAACAGCCTCTCCTATGAAGAGATTCCATTCGAAATCTTAGATTATCAGACTCGTAGATTGAGGAACAAAGAACTCCCTCTAGTCAAGGTTCTTTGGCAAAATAAGTCTCATGAGGGAGATACTTGGGAAGCATAAGCAAATATGCATACCAAGTATCCTCGCCCCTTCCCGGACAATTCACATCAAGCTTAGGGTGATAGTTCTCCGTAATCTTATTCAGTTTCACATTCATGTTTCTAGTATAAACTTGGTACCTATTAACCGTTTCATACTCAGTCATGCATTCATGTATCAGTTGTCCGTACATCAGGTATGCACGAGTTCAGTATGTTTAGCATGTTAGTCATGAGATCAAGTTTTAGTTCTTCATGTTTAGTTCAGGTTCTAGTTTTGTATCCCTTCTCAATAAATTCTCATTCGAGGACGAATATTCCTAAGGGGAAGATATTGTAATACCCTGCATATTTTTAAGCTAGGAAGTGAATAAGTATTCCTACGTATGAAATCTCCTATCCTGTGATTCATTCTTGAGTACATGACTTACAATGAATATCCTAGAGATAGGATAGCTTATGATGTATTCAGCAAGTTCATATGAGTCACTTAAGGTAATACAAGCTAAAAGTGTTTGGATCCATCAAGTTTTAGTGTTCGATTTGGCAAGGGTCATTTTGAACAAGTATAAATCAATGTTAATGTGGTATTTTGGCTGATTTAGACCCACCAAAGTTTATAGAATTGAATTCGCTTTCCAACGATACCAATTTTGCCTTAATCCAATACTCGAGCAAAAAGTTAAGCCCATTTTCATGAGAGACAGTAAGCATAGGCGATTGGTTAGGCACCGCCTAACCCAAGCATAGGCGATTGGTTAGGAGCCGCCCAACCCCAGCATAGGCGATCACTTGCGCGCCTCCTAAGTAAATTCCAGGTGTCAAAAACACTCCGTCTTAAGTTATTTTAAAGGTAATTAAGTCTTTAAATACTCCATACACGTCCTTACACTTAACCCTATGAAATATATATCTTTTAAACATACTGCAACCCTATTTTCATCTTAAAGCTCATTATCCAAGAGCTCTAAAGGATAAAAACAATTAGTGTTGTATAGTTAAGCTTGAAGATCTGATTTCAAGGAAATTCCTCCATCAATCATCAAGAATGTTCCTTCTAAGGTATGCGTAGTATTCATTCATGGATTCCTTTCGTCTGTGGAGTTCAAGAATCAATCTTCAAAATACAAAACCTTGGTTGATTGTGGTGATATGATCATACCCATGTTGATGCTTGTTTGTTTTCCTCTTTTTTCAGTATAAAGTATGATTTCTATATTGTTGGGTGTTGATGATCATATTGTTGGTATTGGGTGATTCTCAAGATGGAATCTTTATATGTTTGTGTGAATTCATGATATCATATGAGTTGGAAACATGTAACTTTGGTTGGTCATGATGTATAATTTGATGAATTCACGTATGCTTAAGATGTGCATGTAAGGTGTTTGATAAAATTCCTAAGGAACTAGATATCATGCAATATAGCTAAATTGTGACTAAGTGAAGGATTCATGATATGCCCCTACGTTCCAATGACTTTTATGTTGTTAATGTGCCTTGTAAATGTTGTTGGAATACCCATGAACTATTCTTATGAGATTATGCTATGTTTACTTGCAAATCCTACTTATGAACAAGATTCATGATAACCATGCAATCCACATGAACTTCCATGCTACTAGTATGTGTTACCAATATATTATGCAATGAACATGATATTAAGATTGTGCAAGTACTTTCATGTGATATGAAATCCTTTCCATGCAATACATTGTTGATAACCATGCTTAGTATGAGATCCCGACTTATGATATTATAAATTATGGACTCTACTCTTATGATCAAGTCAGTCATGTGTGTCAATTTCCTTCCATCGAGTCCTAGGGGTACTTGTACCCAAAAACTATAGCTGTGTGCCTAGATCCATGTCATGTTTCACGATATCCAAACTCAAGCTATGATTCCATAGACTTCAGTCAGTCATGTGACTCAGGAAAACCTCATGATCATAGTCGGTTGCCAGATATCAGTAACATTCCTCCAGTCAATGGAATTCAGTAAGATCAAGTCATGCACAGTCAGTTATTCATGTCCAGTCCCTCCAGATGGGAGTAGAGGTTAGCACCGAGTGAACCCAAGGATGGGAACTCACCCGCCAGTTCAGGATGTGATTCTTAGTAGCAATCCTTGTGTTCCAGAACTACGTAGCTAGCGTAGGTTGAGATATCTTAACCCGTCAGCTTAAGGTTGATGAGATAGATTAACCCGTAAGTTTAGGGTTCCCACCGTTCTCATTGAGTACCCGCCAAATAAGGGTCACTCACAGCTGTCCTTACCAGTGGTGCAGTATTGACACCCCTCCAGTCAGGGCAGAGATTGGACCCCAGCTTAGCCATAACGGCATACATGGGGCATGTCGGTTAAATACTACTTTCTCACAGTTTCAGTATCAGTCTCAGTAAAAGAACTCAGGGCATTCTTCAGATTTCAGTGTATACAAGACTGTCAGATACAGTCATCCATGTTATCAGTTTCAGTATCTGTCTCAGTAAAAGAACTCAAGGCGTTCTTCAAATTTCAGTATATATAGGACTGTCAAATACAGTCGTCCATGTTATTAGTTTCAGTATCAATCAAGACAGTTATCAGTAAACCATGTATTAGCTTACAAGTCATGCTATCACGTATTCACGATCCCAGTGTCAATATATGTGTTTTTGCACTCCCACGTTCATATTAGTCAGTCAGTGTTGTTCATGCATGAAACCCTTTATGTTCAGCCTAACTTCCTCATATACTCAGTTCTCCAGTTGTACTAACGCATTTTCGCTATGGTGCTTTCTTTTCATGTGACACCATAGGTTCCGAGACACAAGCTCCAGCCCAGCAGTAGCGGTAGCATTACAGTCGCAGAGACACAGTGAGTCCTCATTGATTCGAGGACAATATGATTTGATTCATTTATTTATTTCTTTAGTTCGGTCTTACGGAGTTAGTTGGAGACATGTTCCTTCAACTCCTTATTAAGACTGTTTAGAGGCTTTCAAATTTACTTTCAGATTTAGTTATTTTGGGTATTTTTGCCCACATGATTTTATTCAGTTGAACCTTATGGCCTTATAGCTCCATGTATTCCGCATTATTATATTATGATTTGCAGTATACAGGTACAGATATCAGTCATGGGATAGCTTGTGGTCCCTCGGGGTCATGAGCACCGTATAGCATTTCGGTTCAGCAAATTGGGGTGTTACAAGATTTGTGAGCAAATGCTAACATATTTTAGGCTTTTAACTGAGATAATTGCAAAGTCATAAGCAACTTTTGTCGTTTTTGATTGTTTTCTCTTTGATATTGCAGTAAAAGTCGAGATACAAGAGAATCAGCAATTATGGGAGTAAAAGAGTTGATTTTTGAGTAAGTAGAGTAGGAAGAATAGCTGACGACCTGTTGGATAACTTGCTGCCAGGCTTAGACGGAGAATGGCCTTCAGGTGGAATATGTGACGACATCTGTGATAGGCCATTAGAAGTGTGATAAGCCACCAGGTTCGTCGTCAAGCTTAGGCAGGGAATGGATTTTGAAGTGAAGAAGTGATGAATTATATGATAAGTTGTCACCATTCAAGCCTCATTGTCAGCCCAAGGAAGAGATTATCAAAGTGAAGAGGAGTTGACGACATTCCTAATAAGCCGTCAGACTCATAATAAGTCATCACACACATCGTCACCTGTCCGAGAAAATACTGTGATCTATGATTTCATTTCCATAATAAAACTGAAGTATTTAAAAAATATGTTAGGGTTTTCATTGAGGATCTTGGACATCTAGAACTCACGTTTTGAGCCTTTTTCTCTCTATCTTCTAACTTTAATTCTTTAGAGAGATTATTACAATTGTTTTGAGATTTTTTACTGGATCAAATCATAGAAACACTTATTTCTATACATCTTGCTATAAGATCATCTATATAAGTTTGAATTCAACTTGTTGTCTTGCTTATTTTATTATAAGTAGCTAAATTCCCTTAACCCGAGTTGTGCGATTTATGGGTTTGGATTTGTAACGTAACTAAGTGTTCAAGATTTGAACGATGGCAGGAACTTTTTGTTAATTCCATCATTTTACATGTTGACTATTGGTTGCAAACAATAGACTTTGCCTACGAGTGATTTGCTTGAGATAAGAAATCAACCCTAGTAAGAAGTGAATTATCAATAGGGACTTGGAAAAATTAAACTTCCATTTAATAATTAATGTTGTAACAAGATTAATTAACTTGGGATAATATCCTGTTATGAAATATAAATTCCCTAAGTTTGAGAGAATTAGGTAATTAAATGTATAAATAGGTTGAGAAACATTTAGACATAACTTCAATAAGGATAGTTTGTTGTTCCTACCTACCACAAGAATCTTGAACCGTTACTAGCATCTGTCAAATCTCAATACCCATAGTGAATATAACTCTGGTTTTCCTTATCATATTGATTTCAAACACTGAACTGAGATGTAATTATTTGTTACACTTCCAAAAAACACCATTCGTAGGAAACTGGTAACTATCAGTTGAATAACCTTCAGATAACTCAAATTCACACCCTATTCCCTGTGGGATTTGACCCCAACCTAGTTGGGTTATATATTGACAACGATCACTTATATTCTCATAAGAGAGGTGTAGTTTGAGCGTTATCAGGCATAGGATAATGGTTCTTCATCGTCACCTTATTAAGCTACCAATAATTAATACACCTATGCATAAAGCCATCTTTCTTCTTCACAAACAATGTAGAATCTCCTTATAGGGATACACTTAGTCTAATGAAACCTTTACTATGAAGATCCTGAAGCTGAGAATTCAGTTCCTTGAGCTTAGAAAAAGCCATCTGGTAAGGTACCATAGAAATAGGTCGGGTGTCAGACTCAAGGTAAATAGCAAATGCAATCTCATGTTAAGGGGGAATACCAGGTAGGTCGGTAGGGAACACATCAAGAAACTCACTAATAATAAGAACAGAGTCAAAGGACGGACTCTCTACATGAGTATCACAAATATAAGATAGATAAGACTCGCAGCCCCACGATATAAGTATCCTAACACAAACATAATAAATAATCCTCATCGGTATGGGACTAGCTACTCCCTGCCACACGATTAGGGGTACGCCGAGCATGGAAAAGGTAATGGTCTCGGAAAAGCAATCCATGACCGCATGATAGTGGGATAACTAGTCTATGCCCAGAATCATATCGAGATCTAGCATATCCAGAATAATAACATCAGCATAAGTATTGATATAACTAAATATCACAATACATGATCTGAATACTCAATCCACTACTAAAGAATCACCTATAGGAGTAGATACACGCAATGGTATAAATCCAACCATGGTGCATAATATGAAGATATATAGAATAAGTGGATCTTGGATTAAATAAACTAAGATTCACCTCACGGCATACCAAAATTATACCTGTAACTACAACGTCCAAACTCTTAGTCTCTGGGCTAGCAGGTAATACAAATAACTAACCTAGTCTGCCACCTAGCTAGGAACTTGACCGGCCTCTTTTTCTTTCTTCTTGAGTACCACCTTGAGCACCCTGATACTACTGTAGTGACCTCGTAAACCACCTCTACCTAAGGGATAAATCAGCCAAATAGGGGTAGCACCCTGGGCTAAAATAACTATTTCCCCATAACTAGGGCAATCTCAACAAAAATTACTAGGCAACCTATAAGTAAAATTAGAGTCACGAGAAGAACCAGAACTCACAAATCCAATCAAACTAGAGTAACCACCACGTCTAGCATAGCCTGTAGACAAACCTCTCAAAGACTAATCACCGCCATTACTAGGGCAACTAGTAGTACCAAAATAACCTCCATCAGTATTCTGAAGCGTTGCATAAACTACTCTACTAATTTGACTTTGAGGCTAAAAATATAAATGCGAAGGATAACCGATATTAGAACTACCACCTCTAAAATAGAAACTACTATGGATCCCATCTAATCTTCCTTGGTACTTAATCTTATTTTCACGGTCCTCACAATGTATGTCCTCCATCACTCTAGCATGATATGAAACCTTATCAAAGGTCCTACCCATAATAACTAGACTCTGAGTAGCCATCCTAAAAGGGAGTCTTAGTCCTCTCATAAATTAAAGAACTCTGTCATACTTATTATCCAAAATAGAAGTCGCATGCCTAAATAACTCATGGAAACGGGCCTCATACTCGGTGGCTGTCATAAAACCCTGCTCCAATCTAGTGAACTGATCCCTCATTCATTCCCTAAGGATGCACGACATATACTTCTCCAATAAGATCTCAGATAACTAACTCTATGACAAGTGAGATGATCTAACTAGCCTTGAAGTCATAAAACCTCTCCACTAGTGTCAAGTAGATAAATACATATAATATTTAGTGTAATCCTCGCCATAAGTCTCTATAACGCCTAATCCACAGAGCCTATCCTTGCAAGCAGTAAGAAACTCAAATGCATTCTATCAAGGAGCACCTGAAAACCTAGGCGGATTCAACCTCAAAAATTTACCCAACATCTTTTGCTCCGTAGCAGACATAGAAAGCGGGGTCAAAACTAGCTAAGAAACCAACAACTGAACAACTGCCAGCATAGGAGGAACCTCAACTCAAGGAGCTACAACTGTAGGCTGCACTCCTAACCAGTAGTCTGCGCAATATTAATAATACACACCAGCTGAATCAAGGCATCTCTAAGAAAAGAAGAGGGAATAAAACTTGGTGGAGCCTGGGCTGGTCCTTGGCCCACTACTAGCTGTGGCAGAGAAATCTCTGGCTCTGGTGGAGGAATAGGGTTTAGGAGAGGTAGCTCATCTTGGTCTCGAGGACACATCACATGGCTATTCTCGAATAGGAGTAGGATCCCTAGACTCACACATAGTTGTAGCCCTATCCTGGGTATCTACGAAAGAGTAAAGTCAAGAAAATATTCTATAAACCAACTCAGTCTCTTAGCATGTGATGGGTAAAAGAAATGACAGACTCCTAAAAATGTCCCGTAGCTTCTCGAAGTTAGGAAATTGATGTCAGCATTCTAATCTACACAACTCTATTAGAAACTTACTTTTGTACTAATCGGTGAAACCTAGGATCTGATACCAATTTTTCATGACTCGATTCACGAGTCATGATGGCTCCTACTAAAACCCATCATTTGGTAAGCCAACACCGTAACCTAGAGCTAAGCCAATGGTTTACTTTGGTATAAATGCCTCAACTGGGCCTAAATACATGAATATAATTATATTCAATAGTATTCTGCTAAAAAGACAATTAAAATATGGATACCAATCCAATGACCTAGTAATATCAGTACAAAAGCATCTAAGTATGATAATAGAAAATACAACACAAAATCTAGAATATTCAACAATTCTGTCTCTAATACAACAGACTGAACAAGGATAGAGGAAAATGGGTAACCCAAAACTCCAAGAGCTTACCCAGTCTTCGGAAGATCCACATAGCTCGAACTCAACTCTATAGCAACAACTAGTACTCAGGTCTGCATCATAAGGATACAAAAGTATAGTATGAGTACCAAAATAATAGGTATTTAGTAGTCATCATTGGTTGTTTGAGCTAAATTATGATATAAGGATGATATAATGCAAGATAATATCTCTAAGTCAAGGTATAGAATCAAACCTAAATAATCTTAATCATCATTGTATAAAATAAATTATTGACTAGAAAAATAGTATGATATCTCAGATCAATACACACCAATACTATCATTTATAATGATTAACTGATCTAAATGCTTAAAGTGATGCTAATATAATCACAACTGCATATACTAAGTTAACATGCTGATATCCATTAAAGCATAAAGTAAAAAAACTTACCACAGTGTCCCATACCACCGACGAGTACACCCAAATGAAACATAAAGTGAAGAACTCATCAAGGCATCCCATACCACTAGAGTGTGCATTAAGGTTTAATTCATAAATATAAATAGATATATGACCCACGTCTCAATTTCTATGGTTATCTACATTTCCCATCAATGGCCAATTGCAAAAAATTATAATCATCAACCATTTTCGCAACTAAATAACATATACCAAGTTACTAATACCCATAATCATATAGCCTTATAGTTTTCTATCTCATTAATATACATGGTCTACTTACTACTTTTAACAAACCAATACTTATTATTAAACTACTAACTCTCTATTCATCGAAGGACCTCTAATTATTAGCCTAACTATTTCTTTTCATAATCTCATTTATGGTAGAGAAACTTCCTATTATTCACTAAATAAGAAATGTTCAACATCTAGTCCAGAGTCACGACTACACCATAAACCATTATTTAGCCAAAGCACAATTCTAGTCATCATAATAACACTAGTCACCATATAGAAAGGGCCAGTAATTATACTCTTATATATAAAACCATTAACATATTTTTGTATCTAGCATCATCAATATACAAATCCTCAATTAATAGCTAATCAATATTATAATTTAGTCTTCAATATCATTAATCATCACCAATGCAAACCTATTATCATTATTAATCATATAACAACCACAACTATTAGTTACCAGACTTCAAACAAACAAGTTTCAATAACTAGAATTCTAAACTTCAAGCCATCAAGTAAAATAGTCACTTTGTAATCAACAAGTTACCACATTACGCACTTAGTAAGCAATATACCTTACTTAATCTATTTATCCAATGCTATCTAAACTCACTAGGTGAATCCTCAAATACCAGATGATATCCAATTTTCTAATTTATCCTAATTCATTATTTGGAATTTACTACTTATACTCACTATTCAACACTAGCAAGAACTGCACCGATTAATAAGTGATTAGTATCGGGTAATCATAACCAATATCACAAGAATAGCATCATATCTTCAAAGCACATACGGATGTAATGATATAAAGGCATAACCAAACATAAACATATATACACGTGTTTACCTCACATAACATCAATATGTCCTCCGGACTTATTGGACATCATTGTATCATTAATATATCCTATAGACTTATCAGACATCATTATATCATCAATATATCCTACAGACTTATCGGGCATTATCATATAATTAATATATTCTTTGAACTTATCCGGAATTACCATATCATCAATATATCCTCTAGACTTATTGGGCACTAATATCATTAATATTTTCTGAACTTATCAGATGTCACCATATTATACATATATCCTTTGGACTAGCCGGGCATCATCATATCATAAATATATCCTTTGGACTAATCAAGCATTATCATACATATATAAGCAATCTAAACAATATTAAATGCAAGCCTCATAGGGGATAGAGTGAAAGAAAAGACTTCGAGTTTAGATGAATTGGAAAAGTTAGATTTTTTATTCGAGATCATTTAGACGAAATATGGGCCCATACCCAAATTTCCAGTTTATCAATTTTTTAACCAATAGGTTGAAATAAGTTTAGGTGCAGCAAAACTCTAACTAAAGGTCTACCCAACCTAAAATTGACATTCTAGAGCTAATGGCATAGTTAGAATATGCATCTAACACTGTTTTACTAAAGTTCTTGCTCAGCATTTACTTGGAACCAGCAAAGACTTCTAAATAGGAAAATAATTCTAAAAACTAAATGAATTACCCGATAACCAAAATATCAATTCTAGATATTATAAATGACTTGAGCAGGTATGGAAAAGCTCTAATGGTGAATATAAGTGGAATCATAAAAAATAACCTTAAGAATCATTATAATGAGTTGGCCACTATTGTGGTAAAAGAGGAAAAAGAAGAAAAAAAATGGATAAAAAGAAGAAGAAGAAGAAGAAGAAGAAGAAGAAGAAGCAACTAAAAAACAACAGCAGTAGATAAAGAAGAAGAAGAAGAAAGTGAGAAAGAAGAAAAAGATGAGAAATAAGTAGCAGCTGCAAAAGAAGAAAAAGCTGAGAAAAAAGTAAGCTGAGAAAGAAGCAGTAGCAAAAGTTGAGAAAAGAGAAGAAGGTGAGAAAGAAAATAAAGCTGGAAAAAATATTAAAGAATCAGTCAAAATAGCTGAAGAAGGAAAGAAAAAAGTAGTAGATAAAGAAAAAGAAGAGAAGAAATAAGAATAAGAAGAATCAAACCAAGAAGAGGCAGAATAAGAGAATGATGAGGAGAAACAAGGAGGAAGAAGTAGAAAATTTCCATTATGTGGTCGTGGATATCGTTGATTTTATCAATGATAACATTTGTGATGATCAGAAAAAGACATTTGAATGATAATATTTTTAACGTTTAAGCCTTTTTTTTATTTGGGAAAAAGAGGAGTTGAATGATCGTTGATAAATAATCTTTTATTTTTATGAAAGTGCTTATAATTTTGCATTGAATATGTTTTTATAAAACTATATTGTTTTATGGAATTTGAATATGCATTGTGTTTCCATAGATGATATAGTGTATGGTTGACATAATATAATGTATATTTAATCTTTCATATACTGCTAACATAGTCTATTATTATCATGCTAGTAAATTTTAAGTTGATGCGTAGTTTTTTCAACTATGATTCTATGAATAATAGTACTAACATTCTAGGGAAATAGAAGTATTTTAATTTATTCAATCTCACTACATCAACATTACACCTTTCCAAACAACGAATACTATAATTATACCACATAATATCCTTTTTAGGACATTCTCCCTTTCTTCGACCAAAAACAACTTTTATTTTATTTGATCCCTCTCTGTTGGGGTGTCTTGTAGCAATACTTTTAGGTGATCCCTGTGCTTTTCAGCTTCTTTGAACAATATCATAAGAAAATTTCTATTTTCTTTGAATTTTTGAAGCCTTTGTAGTAGATTAAATTTTTCCACACCATGAAAATTTCATGTCTCGAGTCCTGAACTCAATGTTGATAGACTGCTTAAGGGTGATACCTCATCGAGCCATTTAAAAAATGAGCATGTGCAAATATCCTTAAAAAATTTAATACTTAGATGACTATTTACTTAATCTTAAAAAAATACGCGACTCACCTTCGCAATTGCACAATTATAAAATTTGCATCCTGAATTTGAGTCCGTGTGTGACATTCTCAAGACATTCATATTTCTACAATGACAAATTATAGTCTTTTTAAAATTGGATGTTTCAGATTCTTGAGACATTATAGAATTTTAAAATTAAAAATAGTGGATGAAATAATGTGTGATAGAGATCTTTATATATGAAGTAAAAAAGAAATGTTACCATTTAAGAAGTACAAAAATAGTCGTTTGTTACCATTGGAACAATAATTATGCTTTTTGATCTATCGGAGACACTTCATAAACTATCACCAATGTTGAACTATGTCAATCCTCAATGAGATATATAAGTCTACTGTAGACACGCTGAATTGATGAACCCTCAGTAACATATTTAATGAATCACCTAGACTAAAACTATTGAGAAACAACTTTATTTTTGTGTCCCTGAGTTGGGTATGACTAGAGACTTAAGTCGTGCAATTGGTCATGACTCGTACCCACATTGTCTTCTTCTTTCGTACATTCATCAGTCCATGAGGGTATCTTACTATTATCTATACGACATGACCTCTCCTAGATCGTACCCAATTCATACGAGTCATATGCAACTCAACCATATGAACTGAGGTATTAGTTTGGAGTAGACTATTTTTTGTAAGGTTTGTGTATATGACTAGGGGGTTATTCGTATCCTTTTGTTAAAAATCAAAGGTTCTCACTCATACCCACAATAGTATGGTTGTCCTAGGAGAATCCAATGATACGATTTAGGGTACCACTAATACCCTAGGGTACGTTTGCTAAGGGAACCGTATGGGGGAGTCCTACTCCTACACGAAGTCATTTCTCAGCTTTTATCCAAGGAACTTTTTGGTCATTTTCCTTTCCTAAAACCCTAAACCCTCTAACTATATAAGGCATTGTAGCCTCAAAAGTCTTTATTCTGCAAAACACAAACACTCCAAAATACTCTAAAAACTTATTGCTGTAAGATTGAAGGCTGGGGTTTGTCGGAAGCTCATCTAGTGGATAGAAAGAGCCAAGATTATTGGTGTGTAATCTTATTTAAGTCATGCATCTCTTCCCCTCTTTAAATATCTCTAAACCCATGTATTTCACATTTAGATTAGCATGTGTACATGGTGGTTTTGAAATCAACTAAAAAGGGTTTTGTTGCCTATTGATGTGTGATGTTGAATCTTGCTTAGCCTTATGCTTATATGTGATATTTATGATGAATTTCATATGTGGATACTTGTTGTATGTGTATTAACATGAGGGTGTCGAGTAACCCTAGTCTTGATAATATATATAACGTAGAAATAGGCTTGTTGAAGTTATGCACCCAAGGTGTTTTTGAAAATATCTAAGTGAGTTGTCAAGACATATGTTCTTGATGTATTAAACTTAGGTAATTTCCCAAATGGACATGGGTGAATGATAAATAATATTTTAAAGGGATTATGAACCATGTGTGATAAAATTGATAACCTTATTTGTTGGCTAATAAAAGGATAAAGTCCCAAGATATAAACATGAACTTAAATTATGGGTTGAACCCAAGTGTGGTGAGAATATGACATAGAATTGTTGTAAGGGTCGTGATGATCAAAACTTGCTTTGTATGTTGCACTAAGTGAAGGCATTGGTCTATTACAATGGTTGAGCAAGGAAGGCTCCCATAAAGACCATATGGTCATTTATAGTGTTGAATTTTCTAAAGTGGTTAAGGTCCTTAAATGTTGTATTGAATGTAAGTTGATGCATGGGCAATGGGTTAAAGTCCCAAATGCCAACTAATGATAGTTTTGATAAATTAAGATCAAAGTCCCATGCCTTATGCTATGGCTTGATGTTGAAGTCCCTTCCCTTATGAATGGCTTAAGGTTGAAGCCCCTTTCCTAATGATATTGCTTAAGTTAAAGTCCCTTGCTTAAAGAGATCTCTTGAGATTAGACAACCTCTCTGAATATAATGGATTGTTATTAGAGTCCAAGCATAGCATAAGGTTATATACCTTGACTAATGTGTGATCATGAAACCAAAGTCCCATGCCCAATTGAATATGTGCAGATATTGTTGAAGTCCTATATGAAATTGTATGTTGTGTATGTCTAGATCCCCTTATTTGAATAATTTTGTATGTAGTTAAAGTCCTTGGATAATGAATGAGTAAGCATGGTTGAAGTCCCTTGTCTAAGTACATATGAATATGGTTAATGTCCTATGCATAATATAAATTATTAAACCTATAAATATAGAGGGTTAGAGTCCCCCACTTCATGTCTAATGAATGAATATTTGAGAATGATGATGAGCCTTGATATGTTGATTAACGTGTCATATATCTATATGTATGGATTAGTGTGTGAATGAGATGAAATATGATATATTGACTTGATATTGATTGATGATGATATTTTATCACTTATCCTAATTTACATGCTAGTGTTCCAACCACTAACAATTTCCGTATTCTATGTCCCCACGTGACATAGGGACCAGAGCATTTTCTTCTCTTCATGTATAGTTATTAGTAGATCTAAGTTATTTGTGCATTGACTTAAAGTAGTGAGCTTTCTTTATCTGGAATATCTTCATCTCTTGATCTCTTATGATTAGACTTAGACTCATTTAGACTTGGTTTGGCTAACATTGGAGACTTATCCTGACATATACATTTATTGTGTTTATTTTGTACAGAGGTATGGTGAATAACTGTGAACTTAGTATGAGTTAGTTATCTTGAATCTAATGTTGACTTATGATATTACTTCTGTATATCTTAACTTATCAGTTGGTGACCCTTAGACTCCTATGGTAGGATGAGATGTTTGGGGTGGGTTATAGTGGCGACCTCTGGTTCATGTGAGCTTGGGTTGCCCATACAATATGGCTTGGGTTTTGGGTTATGTCAAGTTGGTATGAGATCCTAGGTTCATGGTCAGTTGGGTGTTCACTATGCTATGTCAAATAGAGTCTCTTTTATGGGTGTGACGTGCGCCACACTTATAAAAGAAGAGCTATGAGATATTTTAGGAAATATTCCCTTTATTGTGTTTCAATCCAAGCTATAAAGTGTAAGGTCTTGGATTCCCCTAATTCAGTTTGCTATCTTTCAAATCATGCCTCCAAGGAGATCTATGACTCATGCAAACACTTCGGCCCCAATTGAGGTTCCTATGGATAAAGCTCATCTAACTTCAAGAGTTCAAACCTGAGCTAGGGCTGCGGCATCTGGCCATCCTCGTGGGGATCAACCCACCAACCTTGCTTATAAGAGTGACTCTTCTCCTTATTTACTTCAAGAGAATGCTTCTAAGGCAGAGTTTCATTGCTCTATCAACCGTTTGACTCAGTTGGTGGCCTCTCAATTAGAGTGTGGTGCTCCAAAAATAATTTCTTTTGAGGCCACAAGAATTAGCTAATTTATAAGGTTGATCCCTCCTATGTTAAAGGGTACAAAGGTTGAGGAAGACCCTCAAGTCTTCATCGATAAAATGGAGAAGATTTTCCAAATCATGAATTCTTTAAAAATTAAGGGTGTTGAGCTTTCTTCCTACCTATTGAAAAGGGTAGTGTACGAATGGTATGAAGGGTAGGAGTTGTCTAGAGGTTTAGATTCTAGTCTGGCTTAATAGGTGGATTTCTTCGAGGACTTCTTAGACTGCTTCTTTCCTCAAGAGATGAGGGAAGCAAAGGCAAAAAAGTTTGTGAACTTAAATCAAGAGAGGATGTCCATTCAAGACCATGCCTTGAAATACCATCAATTATAAAGGTATGCTCCAGAGATAGTTTTAGCATAAGGGCTAGGATGCATAAGTTTGTCTCAAAATTATCCTGTGAGTTAGTTTTTGAGAGAAAGGTATCCTTGTTGATTGAGAACATGGATATTTCTAGGTTGATTGTGTATTTTCAATAAGTAGAGTGATGTTGGGTGTATTTATGCACTCTAGTATTGTTATTCTAGCTTATTTAGCCTTGTTTTGAGGACAAATCATGTGCTTTATGTATAATGATGATATAAATAAGTAATTAAGTGTTCAAGTATGTGATTACAATGTTTGAAGGTGGTTTCGAACTAGTTTGTACTTAATTGAGTCATGTAGAGTTCAATCAAGAAAACTAGTGTGACTAGCTTGAGTTAGGTGTTTGTCTGGTTTATTTCATTGGATTCTAATGTTTTAAATGAGTTACAAATGGTTTAAATGTGTAATTATATGAAAAAAAAACTTTTTTGTAATCTGCAAAGTTCAATTGGATTAAGTCAAGAGTCAGAATGATATGTTGAAGATCAATGTGAACTAGCCTAGTCTTAGCTCTTGTTTTGAGTTCATCATTCTTGATATTTTGTTGTTCTGATCTCTAAACAGTGGTGTATTATGATTTAAAATGTTTTGCAAGCTAATTATTGTGAGATATTGATGATATAAAGGCTAGAAATCCATTAAAAACACAAGGCTTGGATAAAAGGAACGACTATGAAACACTTAACCAAAGCCTTGGATGCAACTTCCAGTAAGCCAACGTGATGGAGTCCCTACACCTTGCCTAGTTGGATTGAACAAGAAATATGACACATTGTATACTTGACTTTATTATGTGACCCGATGCACTAGCTATTCAAGTTGAGCAAGCAACGCGGGGCGTTGGACATCCCATTCACGACCAAGATGCAAGTTCTTCTCCTACATAGATAAGGCTTGTCATATTAGCATAAATAGCACCTTGTGCACATTATTAATTATATTTTTACTTCATGGACAACTGTGGAGGCTGGTACAACTTTATTTTTAGGTTTTTAATTCTTTAATTTAGCTTTTTTTATGTTTTTAATCATTCGTACAATTATTTGGATGATAATTATGACTATGAGTGGCTAAATACTCCCTTTTTGGAGTTAAACCCAAGAACATGAAGACTATTGTTTTGAATTTATTTTTTTTAATTCTCTTATCATATTTGGTTGCCTATTTATTCTTGTTTTAACTATTTTCAGGATCGATCACCCTTAAAATACATAGATTATCAACGTTGTAATCTCGAGAGAAGGAATAGGGAGATAGACTGTTGGGATGAACAAAGTAGGTTCTTATTCCTTTATAAAATAAGGAATTTGAATTAGTGTCAAGGATACAGATATACCTAGAAGCCTTACTTGATTCACACATTGGATGATAGCTTAAAAAAATTATCGGATTATTACATCCCCTCTCAATGATTTAGTTGTAATGTCCAAATTAGGTAAAAGGTTAGAGGTCAGGAGACCATGATCATGCGATTAATCCTACGAATCAACTATCAAAATAAGCAAATTAACAAATGAATCACAATAACATAGTATGATTGTTCGAAGTGCTTTAACCCTAGGATTTACTCCATTGGTTGTCTACAGTCTTTTACTTAATGTACTGTTTACTTTACATTAAGTTAAAACTTTAAAACTCTCTTTTGGTTACTCTTGCATCAATAGAATCTGAATTATGAACTGAAATTGAATAGCTATTAGAACAAGTACCCGTGGGATTGATATTCAGCTTTATTGAAGGCTACTATATTACTTAGTAGACTACATATACTTGCATGTGTGCTTGGGCACTGTCCAGTTTTTGGCGCCATTGCCGAGGAATTGCAATTTAGCAATTTATTTATTTCTAGTTTTACCTTTTAGATTTCTTTGGTGTTTTATGGTTGGTCTTGGTTTTGTATTTAGAAGAAATAGGTTTTCAAAGTAGTAAGCTGGCAAAGGCTTGGGAATCGGTTGAACTAAGCCCTGAACCTGAGCAATTATTCTATCAACAGAGGAGATTATCTATCCATCTCCCTCTTATTCTACAAATCGAACAAGATCAAGATAATCCTACTATCATGGTTGATTAAAAGGCAGCCCGCAAGATAGTTAGAGTAGTGGCAAGCCCACTTCCAACAAATCTAACCTAACCTTTTCAAAAACCCACTATGGGAGGGAGGTTTGAGGTAAAGAACAATATCGTTCAACTGTTGATTAGGAGTGGATAGTTTATAAAGCTTGCACATGAAGATCCACAAGTTCACTTGCTGAATTTCATTGAGCTCACTGACTTAACATTCTGACATATGTGAATGTTGATTATGTGCGGCTGACACACTTCCCCAATTCACTTATTGGGGAAGCTAAAAGGTGTTTGAATTCTGAGCCACCGAATTCAATTACATCATGGGATGGCTTAGCCCGAAAGTTCCTCATCATATTCTTTCCATCTGGCAAGACTTTGAAACTTCATAGTAAGATAGTGAGCTTTAAACAGAGGCCTGATAAGAATCTCTATCATGCTTGGGAGCAGTTTAAGGAACGTCTTTGGGATTATCCACATCATCAACAGTCCAATGAGGTACTTGCTCAAACTTTTCTAGAAGAACTTGATCATAACATACAAATTTTGCTAGATTAAGTTATAGGTGGTCAAGCATGGGAGTTGACTTACGATGAGTTGTACACCTTATTTAACTGCATTGCACAAGGAAATCTATAGTGGCATGGTTATTCTAAGAGTGCCACAAAGAAAGTTGCAGGTGTGTTAGAGGTGGACCAACATACTGCTTTATCAGCTTAAATTGAAGCATTACAAAATTTGATAAATACTTAGTTCAACAGCCTGAAAGTTGGATCTACGGAGCCTGTAGTGGCAGATAATATAGTTTAGTAGCTCAATGGTTGGTGTGAGGTTTGTGGGAACAATGGTTATTCAGCAGCTATTTGTGCTACCAATCCTGAGTTTGTGATGTATGTCAAAAATGCTCAAAGGAAAAATTATTCAAACACCTACAACATGAAGTGGCAGACTAAGCCACTGAATCAACATTGGAATGTCCAACAACAACAAATTAAGCAACCACAGTCACACAAAAATTAGTCAACTAGCAACATAGAAGAGATGCTGAAATTGATTCTAACTAATCAAACGTCGTTCACTGCAGATGTAAAGAACCAGTAAGTGGCCACAAGAAGCTTAGAGTTGTAGTTGGGGTAGTTATCACAGACACTAAATACCTGGCCTCAAGGTGGTTTGATAAGAGATACATAAAAACTAAAACAAGTCATGGCAATCACTTTGAGAAGTGGTAAACAGCTTCATGGAGACCCTCTTAAGGCATCGAAAGAGGTGGATGCTAATTCGAGTCTTAAATATGTAAATAGCCATGTTGCTAAAAAGCTGATGAAGTCTGAGTATTCAAACAAAAAATTTGTTGAATAAGTGAAGAATATTCCATAACCAACTTTCCAACAGAACCATATTAAGGAAAAAGAGGATGCATGTTTTAAGAAGTTCTTTTACACGTTTACAGAGATACACAATAACTTACCTCTTTTGATATTTTGCAGCAAATTCCCAAGTATGGTAAGTACTTAAGGGATGTGGTAGCTAACAAAGTTAATTTTTAGGATGTGGAGACAGTAGCACTCACTGAGGAGTATAGACTAGCGGTGACTCAAAAGATGCCGAAAAAGATAAATGACCCTGGGAGGTTTACTCTTCCCATTTATATTGACAAAAGCAAGGCGGTTCAGGAACTTAGTGATTTAGAGGAAAGTATCAACATGATAGAGGCACCTTTAGGCTTGTTATCCAGGAACTTGTTCAGAAATACCATAATAAAAGAAGCATAGGAGTTTGTTCCTAGGTATTTGACCAAATAGAATCATCCAGTTCCTATAGAACTTATCATTAAAATACCCTTAGAGGGGGATAAGGCTAAGAGAAGAAAAAAGGGTTTTTTGTGAGATAGGAAATGAAAACTATTTTCCCCACACGAAGTTTGTGAATAAGTGATTGACTGATAATGAGCAAGGAATATTCGTCTTTCTTCTAAACAGGATGGGTTGAACTCATAATTCATTAAATATTTTTTATGAATGTCAACTAAGTATCATAAGTAAATTGCTCCCGACTGTTCAATCATTTGATAACCAAAGTCATATTTTTGATAAATGACCACTACGAGTCAGACTCAATAGAATTTAATAAATCCTATTGTATTTCATTAAGGTGGAGAACTAAACCGATAATTCACGTTTTTTATTTTTCTTATCAATGAATAAATCTCTTTACTTGTATGACTTAGATGTCTCATATTTTTCAAAAAAGTGATTCGAATGATGGGATTTGGTATGAGATCAATGATCTTAATGAGATTGATATTCCAATCTTTTTTCTTAGAACGTATTTATTTGACCCCATAAACAGGACCAAGCATGTTGCCGTCAAAAGAAAAACCCCATATTTCTTCTAGAGAATCTCTTAATTGTTCTAGAGCAACTAGAAAGAGATTCTTTAACCAGAAAGAATTCGATTTAGATGTAGGATACCTATCCAGAATTTTTTGCAACTCAACCATAGATGATGGAATCATTAAAGATTTGACCTTTTCAAACTCTGTCTGTAACTCACTAGAGGCCCGAGAAACAAAGAGAAAATGTGTACAAATGAAATATCTAGCAACAAGAAAAAGAAAAAGGATTGAATAGAGAAACTCCCGAGCATTTGGTGATCTCAGATGTGTCGATATTAATAGTGACTCATTATTTTGATGAATCATTCTTCGGACAGAAGAAGATTACGTAAGCACTTACTCGACATCTCACTTATCAGATTCCATTGTGGAAGACATAATTTTTTCTGAAGAATTCACCATAATATACCTGATCCATGCATAATATCAGGAAAAGTGGATACAAATTTTTGACTGCTACTTAGTATTGGTAATAGGTCTGAAAAAGTATCTAAAAATATCAAATTTAGATATTTGTACCCTGTCAAAGTAATAAACCATGGCATATATGTTTGGAATAGATTCCATTTTGAGTAGAATAGATTCCATTTTGAGAGAGTTAAAAAAACACTATCTCATTGAAAGGTTCTATATATCTGCCCTTTCTCAATGCATTTCTTTATACAAAGACTCCATTTTTTCTTATTTTTGAATGATAAATCTTTCTCAGAACATGGAGTGTAAATTAAACCCATGTTGGAATTGAAATTAAGATATTGATGCAAGTTTTTCCCTTTTGAATTAGATAGATTCATATCTGAAAGAGGTTGACAATAAGTTCTTTCAAAATTGACTATTTTCCCCTCTGTTAGATGTATTCTAGAAATGTCTACGATCGAGTAAATAGCTCTACGAATGAATGGATCGGATCGACTTGGAAAGTGGAAAGATATGTACAAGTTATAAATTTCGTCACTACTTTGTGGAAAATCGTTAGGTATGATTATGTTAGATACTTATGACTTGATTTGGTGAAATAATATCTCCCCCAAAAAGCATATTTTTTTACCGATGCACAAATAAAATATTTTGTTGTGAATGAACAAGATATTGATGAATTGTCGATACGTAAAATTAGAATTATTGATACGAGACTATTCTATAGAAAAAGGGAATCTTGTGTTCCAATTGAAGCAAAAGTGCTGGGGATTATTCAATAATCGAAGTCGATTTGCTTTATAAAAAAAGATATCAATGAACTTCTATGAAATGGTTTCACGGGATTCATCCAATTGTCTTAATTGTGGAATATCATTGCGAAAGAGGAATTCGGGTTATCAAAGGATTTCCTGTGATTATTTCTAGTATGGAATGAGTCAATCATCCACTTTGGTATCTTATTGAACAAAAATGGTGATATTGTTCCTCTATTGATCAAGAATTTTGATTTTTGGGAAGTATCACGATCGTCCAATAACAAGGGTTTCAATTTTTGGAAATGAACAACTTAAAGACCTTTTGATTCTAACAACTGATTGCAGAGTAGATCTTTCAAACCTTTCAATTCATAGATATAGATCTCGTACCTAGTAATGGGGATATTTTCAAATCTCACACAGAAAAATACAGTGCATAAGACAAAAATAAAAGCAACTTGGACAAAAAAAGTGACTTGGACAAAAAGAAATGAAGTGGCTTAAACAAATATTTTTTGTCGATAACCTCATGCCAATCAGTTGAATATTGACTAATACGTAATCGATCGAACACTACTTCAAAATGACTCTTCTGCTCTGAAATAGGCTATTCCAAATGTTCTTGGAAATGCTTGCTCTCATTAGACCATTTGTATCTATATGCATCAGGATCCTAATTCATGGATCTCTCGGTTTGAGAAATCAAAATAAGAGGCTCGAACCATTTCTTCTGACTCTTTTTCAAATTCGATAAATATTGGTTGATCGTATATTTTACTATAGTTCTATGATTCAGAGTATCCTTTCCCATTTGATCCCTTTAAATTCCATATTTGAAGTTGCTATTATATATATTCATTAAAAAGAATTGATTCAATACATTTATTATGTACCCATAGGTACTATATTGGATTTGAATCAGATTTCGGATCAATCTATATTGAGTGACTGCTTCTGTTATGTTGTTGCTAGCAAATACCTCTATTTTTGGTTTTGGATCTTCCAAATTATTACCACAGGAGATCCGGACCCATTTTTTCTGATCCTTTGAGAAAAAGATTCATTCTATTCATAAAAAATAGGAGGTAGAACCAATAAATATTTTTTTTATTCATCCTTGGCCTTATTCAAGAATTGTTTTTGTTCCAATCTGCAGGAATCAATAGAAAAGGCAAATCCCTTATGATACACCAGATCCAGCTCGGTTATTGATAGAGTGAATAGATCTACCATTTCTTAAAATCTCTCTTCTAATTCAAAATCGTAGTGTAACGTGTATCCTCCCCTATTCCGTTCATGGAATAGATAAAATAAATCAAAAATAGATTTTTATTCTAAAATGAAATCTTATTGGAACTATCCATATCTGGTTCATCCTTCAAAACCATATCACATCCCAGATCTAATGAAATAGGATGAATTGAGATGATATTTTGTAAATACGTAATTATCTTGAATATATTAACCATTTCTTTATTTTTTGACTGCCTGGAAGGGACAAAAGAAAGGTTTTTTTGTTTCTTAAACAATTTCTAATCTCTGGTGGACCTCTCAATAGAATTCAAACCCAGATGAAGTTCTGACCATCTATCGAAGAAAAAAGAATGAACGGATCTTGTAGGATTCCCAAGAAATTCTTTGATTTCTTCTGGAAAAGATAATTAACCATCTGCTTCTCACTTTTCATGAATAGCCGGGACATTGAGGAATATACAGAAAGGCATTTCGAGAATCAGCCTGATTCTATCTCTTTTCGTTCCATTTGAAGTAAGGAAGGATCCCAAAGAATCAATCTTTCTTTTCGTTGTTGAACCTCTCTTTGATTAATCAATGTGTGATATCCTGAATCCTATTACTAATGGAATCCAAATGATCTCTGGATTAATCAAAAATCCTTTCAGTTAGCTAGAATCCGTTACTTGAAGGAAACTAGATCTTGTGGAATCATATTGAATATTTGATGATACATTTTGTACCTTGCTAAAAAACTGATCCTTGTTTACCAACTACACATTGTCTAACCAAATCCAATTCTCTCTCGATACGTTCCTCAAAAAATCTAATTTAGGCGGATTCTTCCCCCAACTAACGAAGAGATCTTGGCGGAATTGCCACATATGAAATTGAGCACAGTTTTACAAAGAAATAGCCCACTTGTTTCTCGAGAAGAGATGGGAAACATGCTCAATATCATTTGATTAAATAGTTGACCCAGCCCCTTGTTATTTGAAAAAATCCTCCACTTCAATTAGTATTTTTTCCATGAAAGCCAGACATGACATAACAAATCTAGTGTTTCACTAAGATTTTGAATAGCGGTCCCGAATTCAACTTGATTCTATTTGGACTCTTCCTCAGAGAAAGACGATTAAACAATTCCCAATCATGGTCCTTGCGAATTGGATAATCCATAATATACAAAAAGAAACTCCAGATATTTGAGATTTTTCTCTTTGAATAAGATCTCAATTCCAGCAATGGTTTTATTAAATATCTTACAACTAGAATCTCTCTTTTTTTCAATCCAGTTCTTTCACCAATGCGAACCCTAGTTAGATTCAGGTATGCTACACTTTTTAGTTATTGGTAGAACCCAAGTACTCTCTTTTAGATTCAGGAAACAACTCTCAGAGATCTTTTTTCCTTTGGGAAGATACAGGAGAGAAATAATCAACATATTGATATTGGAAGACCCAATGGATTCTTCCAATGTATCATTTCTGGGTCCAATGGAATTCATAGGTATAGGAAGAAGCCCTATCAAATAGAGATTTTTTCTTTTGACCACATTTCTACTATTAATACAATATATAAGGACCGCTACTACAAAGAGTATTACACCCTTGATCGTGAAATATCGATTGCTTGTTGAACCTTGTGAATTACGTGAAAGTAGGATACTCCAAATTCGGGGGTCAAAGAGTTTTAGAAAACGTTCTTGGTGGAAAAAATTTGAATGAGGGATCCCACTGAATTGAATTGGGTCCATGAATCTAAGAA
>NW_025851418.1:211010-220926 GCF_002878395.1 Capsicum annuum
ATTGAATTGGGTCCATGAATCTAAGAAATGGTGAGAATTCTTGATCTTCCTAAATAACGCTCCTCTTTCTCTCTTCCTAAATAATGTTCTTTTCAATGTCTAGTGAAGTGAACACCAACATCGATACACCACCGATGATAGGTAAGTATACTTCCTTCTGTCCCCACTTTTGTGGTCTCTCTCTTCTTTTTACCACTGTCAGTACATTGGAAAAGGAAGCAGGTTGATTATTGTTTGTCCGTGATCAACCTCAGTGAACTATTTCGTTGGTCGTGGGTGGTAAAAAAGGCGGATCTAGATAAGTAGGTGGGGGTCTTCATCAGTCCAGGCGACCACTGACTAGATTGGAGTCGATGATATTCTGGGGACTTTCCAGCGAAGTATTTCCAACAATCAACCCAGTTACTAGGATCCAGCACAAACAGCAAGAGTTGAGTACTGGATCTACGTCCCCGGTGACTTCTATCCCTGAACTCTATTTTTTTGCATAATTTTCCATAGTTTTGTTACCTATAATTTATGTGGGTTATTCTGATTTGGGTTTTTTTAGTTCCTGTTTGCTCTTAAACTTTGGTTAGTCGGTGTGCTTTGTGGGTGTCTCTATTGCTCTTGCTATTTTTAAACTTTTATTGTATCTGTTGAGTAGTGGCTAGGGTGGGTAATAGTGGAATACGGTCATGTCCTGGGGATCCTGGGGGCCTGAGGGTGGGGTCGACTTTGGGTGAGGGGTTAAACTTGAGACGCAGAGGGCGAGGTGTTCTGGGAGGAGATTCGAGAGATGATAGGTTGAGGGTTGGATCGTGGAACATAGGGACCCTTTAGGGTAAGTCGATAGAGCTAGTAAAGATCCTTACGAAGAGAAAGATCCAAATTATGTGTGTTTAGGAGACCAAATGGGTAGGCTCTAAGGCTAGTGATATGGATGGGTACAAGTTATGGTAATCAGGTAGTAAGAGGCATAAGAATGGGGTAGGTATCTTAGTAGATAAAACGCTTAAGGGGTAGGTAGTTGAGGTGACTAGGTTTAGTGATAAGGTGATGACTATTAGTTGGTCATTGGGGGGCTTACGGTGCACGTCTGTAGTACTTATCCACTGTAGGTGGGCCTGGACGAGAAGGATAAGAGGAGATTTTAAGAGGTTTTGGATGAAGTGATTCGGGGCGTGCCTAGTCCGAAAAATATTCTCATAGGAGGGGACTTCAACAGGCACATCGGGTCTTTGCCGATGGGGTACGATGATGTGCATGGAGGCTTTGGTTTTGGGGATAGAAATGACGAGGGAGCTGCCCTTTTGGATTTTTTGAGGGCCTTTGGATTGGTGGTAGTTAATTCCATTTTTTCGAAGAAGGAGGAACATCTGATTGCTTTTTATAGTAGGGTTGCCAAGACCCAGATTGACTTTTTGCTGCTTAGGAAGGGCAATAGAGTTTTGTACAAGGATTGTAAGGTCATTCTGAATGAGAATCTTATGACCTAAGATAAACTTCCGATGATGGATTTGGTTTTCAAGATGGGCAAGAAGAGAAGGGGTAGGGAGGGTCATCCTAGAGTTAGGTGGGGTGACCTTACTCCAGAAAAAGGCTTTGGAGATAGGGGCGAAGTTGGTAGAGATGGGGGCTTAGGAGGCTCGGGGAGACGTGATAGTATATGGGAAAAGGCCACTGGGTGTATTAAGGAAACCGCTAGAGAGGTCCTAGGTGTCTCAAAGGGCAGGCCTGGCCAGCACCGGGGGGATTGGTGGTGGAATGAAGATGTGAAGAAGAAGGTAGAGATAAAGAAGGCAGCTTACGTGAAGCTGGATGAGAGGAAGGATAAAGAGAAGATACGGGTGAGCAGGGAGGAGTATAGTGTAGCTAAGAAAGAGGCTAAGTTAGCAGTTACAGCTACTAAGTCAGCAGCTTTTGAGAGACTATATTTGGGATTAGAGAAGAGAGGTAAGTGAAAGAGGTTGTTTAGGCTTGCTAAGTCTAGGGAGTGTAAGGGACGGAATTTGGACCAAGTGAAGTGCATTAAGGGGGAGGATGGTAGAGTTTTGGTGGAGGACGCTCTAATTCAGAAAAATAGCAGTCGTATTTCCATAAGCTCTTAAACGATAAGGAGGACCGAGGTATTGTGTTAGGAGAGCTGGAACACACTGAGGAGTCTCATAATTTTGGATATTGTCGGTTTTGTAAGGCGGGGAAAGTTTGTGAGGCTATTCACAAGATGTGGAGGGGCAGGGCTATGGAGCCTGATGAGATTCTGGTAGATTTTTGGAAGTTTACTAGCGGTGCAGGGTTGAGGTGGCTAACCTATTTGTTTAACAATATCTTCAAATCTGCTAAGATGCTCGAGGCGTGGAGATGGAGCACGATGATTGCTATCTATAAAAATAAAGGTGACATTCAAAGTTGCAATAATTACCGTGGTATTAAGTTATTAAGTTACACGATGAAGATTTGGGAGAGGATAGTGGAGTGGAGGTTGAGGAAGTTAGTTCATATTTCAGATAACCAATTTAGTTTTATGACTGGTCGCTCAACGACTGAGGCAATTCACCTTGTGTGGAGGCTGGTTGAGCAGTATAGAGAGAGGAAGACGGATCTCCACATGGTGTTTATTGACCTGGAAAAGATGTATGACAAGGTCCCTAGGGAGGTTCTATGGAGATGCTTAGAGGCGAGGAAGATACCAGTGGCATACATCCATTTGATTAAAGACATGTACGAGGGGGTGAAGACCCGGGTAAGGACCACGGGAGGAGATTCTAAGCATTTCCCAGTCTTGACAGGGTTGCATCAGGGATCGACTCTTAGCCCATTCTTACTTTCCTTTGTGATGGATGTGTTGACGAGGAATATATAAGGGGAGGTCCCTTGGTATTTGCTTTTTGCGGATGATGTAGTTTTGGTTGATGAGTCACGTCGAGGTGTTAATGAGAAGTTGGAGGTTTGGATACAGACCCTCGAATCTAAAGGATTCAGGTTGAGTAGGACTAAGACAGAGTACTTAGAGTGCAAGTTTAGTGACTCGAGGAGAGAAGACGAAGTGATAGTGCAATTGGAGTCACACGTGGTTTGTAAGAAGGATAGTTTTAAGTATCTTAGGTCTATGATCTAGCGGAATGGAGAGATTGATGAGGATGTTTCTCACCGTATTGGGGCAGGTTGGATGAAATAAAGGTTCGCCTCAGGACTTTTATGCGATAAGAAGGTGCCTCTCAGACTTAAAGGTAAATTCTATAAAGCTGTGGTCCGACCGGCCATACTGTATGGATCGGAGTATTAGCCTATTAAGATTTATCACGTCCAAAAATTGAAGGTGGCGGAAATAAGAATGTTACGTTGGATGCGTGGTTATACGAGGGTTGACAGGGTAAGGAATGACACTATTCGGGAAAAGGTGGGTATGGCTTCAGTGGAGGATAAGATGAGAGAAGTGAGTTTGAGATGATTTGGTCATGTAATAAGAAGGGGTATGGATTCCCCAGTTCATAGGTACGAGAGGTTGGCCTTAGAGGGTTTCAAAAGGTAGAACGAGGAAATACTGGAGAAGCGTGATTAGAAGTGACATAGAGCAGTTATAGCTTACTGATGACATGACCCACGATAGGAAAGTTTGGAGAAAAAGTATTAACGTAGAGGGCTAAGTAAGGTGGTCGAGCCGTAGTCGGCAGATAGAAGAGGTTGGCGTAGCTTGGGTGATAGGTCTAGGTTTGGGAGAGGGGAGCCCTTGGTTTGTTAATGTACTTCATTTTTGTGGATGTTATTGCTCTGTTATTTTATCATGTGCCCTCAGTCTCTTAATTTACTTCATTTTTTTTTGGTCTATGGTCCACTTTCTTGAGCTGGGGGTCTATTGGAAATAGCCTCTCTACTTCTTCGAGGGTAGTGGTATGGACTGCGTATATCTTTCCCTCCCCAGACCCCACTTTGTGGGAATATACTGGGTTTGTTGTTGTTGTTATTATTGATCCTTCCTAAATTTCATTGATTTATACTAAAGATTTCATTTCAATTGGAATTTGGTTATTCACCATGTATGAGGATCCCCGCTAAGAATCCATGGCTGAATGGTTAAAGGACCCAACTCATAATTGGCAAATTTATAGGTTCAATTCTTACTGGATGCACGCCAATGGGACCCTCCGATAAGTCTATTGGAATTGGCTCTGTATCAATAGAATTGCATCATCCATACATAACGAATTGATGTGGTATATTCATAATATAATAAATGAACAGTAAGAACTAGTATTCTTATTGTGACTATAACTTATAGGGGGAAAAATTGATTTATGGATGGAATCAAAGATGCAATATTTATTGACAAAAGTATTCAGTTATTAGGGAAAAATCAATATACTTCTAATGTTGAATTAGGATCAACTAGGACAGAAATAAAACATTGGGTCAAACTCTTCTTTGGTGTCAAGGTAATAGCTATGAATAGTCATCGACTTTCAGGAAAGAGTAAAAGAATGGGACCTATTATGGGACATACAATGCATTACAAACATATGATCATTCTCTTCAACCGGGTTATTCTATTCCACCTCTTAGAAATAAAAGAACTTAAATAAAAATACTTAATAGCATGGCGATATATTTATACAAAAATTCTACCCCAAGAACACGTAATGAAACCGTAGACAGTCAAGTGAAATCCAATCCGTGAAATAATTTGATCTATGGATAGCATCATTGTGGTAAAGGTCGTACTGCCAGAGGAATCATTACCAAAAGGCATAGAGGGGGAGGTCATAATCATCTATACCGTAAAGTCAATTTTTGATGGAATGAAAAAGACATAGATGGTAGAATCGTAACCATAGAATACAACCCTAATCGAAATACATACATTTGTCTCATACACTATGGGGATGGTGAGAAGAGATATATTTTACATCCCAGAGGGGATATAATTGGAGATACCATTGTTTCTGGTATAGAAGTTACTATAAATAGGGGAAATGCCCTACCTTTGAGTGTAGTTTGAACTATTAATTTACATAATTGGAAATAACCAATTAGGTTTACGACAAAACCTAAAATTCGATCACTGATCCAATTTGAGTACCTCTGCAGGATAGACTTCAACAGAAAATTGAAGAGTAATGGTAGCAAGTAATTAAGTTCATTAGTTTCTCATATAAAATTATGGACTCTAGAGATATAGTAATATAGAGAATACAAAATTGTTTCAAGCATCGACAGAACCGAAAATGCCCCTTCTTTCAAAGAAAGGAGGATGGGTTATTCATATTTCATTTGATGGACAAAGGCGAATTGAAAGTTAAGCAGTGGGAATTCTAAAGATTCCCCGGGGGGAAATAGAAATGTCTCCTGCGTTACCCATAATATGTGGAAGTATCAGCGTAATTTTAAAGAGTCATTCGGTCTGAATGCTACATGAAGAACGTAAGTCAAATGACGGAACGGAAAGACCCAGGATGTAGAAGATCATAACATGAGTGATTCGGCAGATTTGGATTCATATATATATCCAACCATAATATATATATAAATATATAAGATCCATATGTATAGATATCATTATCTATATCCAGAAAGCCGTATGCTTTGGAAGAAGCTTGTATAGTTTAGGAAGGGGTTTTGATTGATCAAAAGAAGAATCTACTTCAATCAATATGCCCTTAGGCATGGGCATACATAACATATAAATCACACTTGGAAAGGGTGGACAATTAGCTAGAGCAGCGGGTGCTGTAGCAAAACTGATTACAAAAGAGGGGAAATCGGCCACATTTAAATTACCTTCTGGGTAGGTTAGTTTGATATCTAAAAACTGCTCAGCAACAGTAAGATAGGTGGGGAATTTTGGGGTGAACCAGAAAATTTTGGATAGAGACAGATCTAAGCATTGGCTAGATAAGCATCTTGTAGTAAGAGGAGTAGTTATGAACCTTGTAGACCATCCCTATAGGGGTGGTGAAGGGAGAGCCCCAATTGGTAGAAAAAACCCACAACCCCTTGGGGTTATCCTACACTTAGGAGAAGAAGTAGAGAAAGGAATAAATATAGTGATAATTTGATTCTTCGTCGCCGTAGTAAATAGGAGAGAAAATCGAATTTAATTCATTGTTTTTACAAAAACTTTACAAAAAAAAAAAAGGAGTAAGCTTGTGACACGTTCACTAAAAAAAATCCCTTTGTAGCCAATCATTTATTAAAAAATTGATGTATAGGTATGGGCGAACAATGGGAATTGAACCCGCGCATGGTGAATTCACAATCCACTGCCTTAATCCACTTGGCTACATCCGCCCCCTCGCCAACTTACATTTTATTTTTATTTAAATTAGAAAACAAAATATTCAAGTTCGAATATTTCTCTTCTTTCTTATTTGAATGATATTATTATTTCAAAGATAAGAATATGAATCAAAGATAAGAATCTGAAGTAAAAATTAAGGTTTTTTTAAATGAAATAAAAAAGATATGGTAACATTAGCAAGAAGAGGAAGAAGTTATATTTCTTGAATTTTAAATAAATACATACAAAATGAAAATAGAATACTCAATCCTGAATAAATGCAATCAAATATCCTCTCTTTCTTTTTCTATAATGTAAACAAAAAAGTATATGTAAGTAAAATACTAGTAAATTTCTAAATAAAATAAAAATAAAAAAAGAAAGGAGTAATAGCACCCTCTTGATAAAACAAGAAAATGATTATTGCCCCTTTCTTTTCAAAACCTCCTATAAACTAGATTGGGATCTTATCCATTTGTAGATGGATCTTCGAATTAGCTAAGTCTAGAGGGAAGTTTTGAGCATTAAATTCATGCATAACTTCCATACCAAGGTTAGCACGGTTAATGATATCCACCCAAGTGTTAATTACACAACATTGACTGTCAACTACAAATTGGTTTAAATTGAAACCATTTAGGTTCAAAGCCATAGTGCTAATACCTAAAGCGGTAAACCAGATACCTACTACAGGCCAAGCAGCTAGAAAGAAGTGTAACAAATTAGAGTTGTTGAAACTAGCATATTGGAAGATCAATTGGCCAAAATAACCATGAGCGGCTACGATATTGTAAGTTTTTTCCTCTTGATTGAATCTGTAATCTTCATTTGCAGATTCATTTTCTGTGGTTTCCCTGATCAAACTAGAAGTTACCAAGGAACCATGCATAGTACTGAATATGGAGCCGTCGAATACACCAGCTATGCCTAACATGTGAAATGGGTGCATAAAGATGTTGTAATCAGCCTGGAATACAATCATGAAATTGAAAGTACCAGAGATTCCTAGAGGCATACCAACAGAAAAACTTCCTTGATCGATTGAGTATATCAAGAAAACTGCGGTAGCAGCTGCAACATGAGCTGAATATGCAACAACAATCCAAGGTCGCATACCCAGACGAAAACTAAGCTCCCACTCACGACCCATGTAACAAGCTACACCAAGTAAGAAGTGTAGAACAATTAGTTCATAAGGACCACCATTGTATAACCATTCATCAATGGATGTTGCTTCCTAGATTGGGTAAAAATGTAAACCTATAGCTGCAAAAATAGGAATAATGGCACCAAAAATAATATTATTTTTGTAAAGTAGAGACCCTAAAATAGGTTCACGAATACCATCAATGTCTACTAGAGGAGCAACAATGAAGGCAATAATAAATACAGAAGTTGTCATGAGTAAGGTAGGGATCATCAAAACACCAAACCATCCAATGTAAAAACGATTTTTAGCACTAGTTATCCAGTTACAGAAGCAACCCTATAGGCTTTCGCTTTCGCGTCTCTCTAAAATTGCAGTCATGGTAAAATCTTGGTTTATTTAATCATCAAGGACTCCCAAGCTCATGAGTTTTCTACAAATAAAAATAGAAAATGGAAGGCTTGTTATCAACAGTATAACATGACTTATATACTCGTGTCAACTAATATGTTTGTGGATCTATTCAAGTTTTTAATGAAGTTGATTGGAAAAATAGGGACTTCTCTACAGAGAATTATAATTTCGATATGATAGTGGGTTGCCCGAGATTCGAACCCGGAACTAGTCAGATGGAGTAGATAAGTTCCTTGTTAAATAAAATAAATGTTAATCTTAAATTAAATAAACAAGTAAAGATCCCTCCCCAAGCCGTACTTGCACTTTTCATTGCACACAGCTTTCCTTATATATACATCAGTTCCTTTCTTATAGAAATTAGAAAGACTTTAAAAAGTTCAATACTCAGTTGATTTAACCCTTATCACTATTACAATCAATATTTCAGAATAGTTAAAATTTTTTATCTCTTCATCTTTTAGAAAATCAAAGAATGAATCATTGATAATTCGTCAGATCGTTGATAGAAAAATATCCAAATACCAAATCCAGCTTCTATATACTCCCCACAAACTAGATGAAGCTCGTTGGAAGGTCAAAGAAAGAACTTGTTCTTTCGATGTTAAGAATTCTTTCAATAATTCTGAGCCCGATCTTTTCAAAAAAGTGTGTACAGTACTTTTGTGTTTTCAAGCTAAAGTTTTAGCACAAGAGAGTCAAAGTATATACTTTATTCAATATAAAGTAATTTTTTTTTGGAAGATCTGCTAAAATAATGAAAAAGATTTATGCATATATGCCCAAATCGATCAATAATATCAGAATCTGGTAAATCAGACCAAACTGATTTACTAATGGGATGTCCTAATACGGCAGAAAAGTGTGCTTTAGCTAATGATCTAATCAAAGGAATAATTGGAACAAGTATATCAAAATTTGTAATTGCATTATTGATTAGAAATTAATTTTCTAACATTTGACTACGTACCATTGAATGATTTAGTTGCACACTTGAAAGATAGCCCATAAAGTCACGGGAATGGTTGGATAATTGGTTTATATGGATCCTTCTTGTATGAAAGAACATAGAAAAATTACATTTTCAAAAATTGACAAGATAAAATTTCCATTTATTCATCAAAAGAAATGTCTCGTTTGAAGACAAAATTGATTTTCCTTGATACCTAACATAATGCATGAAAGGATCTTTGAATAACCATAAGGTAACCTGAAAATCCTTAGCAAAGACTTCTACAAGAAGTTCTATTTTTTCATAGAAATATATTCGTTCAAGAAGGGTTCCAAAATATGTTGATCGTAAATGAAAAGATTGGTTTCGTAGAAAGACAAAAGTGGATTCGCATTCATATACATAAAAATTATATAAAAATAAGAAGAATCTTTGATGTTTTTTTAAAAGGAGTAATCGGGCTTCTTTGAAGTAATAAGACTATTCAAATTCCAATATTCGTGGAGAAAGAATCATAATAAAGGTAAAGAAGAGGCATCTTTTACCCAATAGCGAAGAGTTTGAACCAAGATTTTCAGATGAACGGGGTAGGGTATTAGTATATCTAATACATATTTTAGATGTGAAAAATTATCTTCTAAAAAATGAAATGTTGAATGAATTGATCGTAAATTAAAAGATTTTAAAATCTTTTTGCCTTCGAAAAAAGAAAGAAGATACTAATCGAAGAGAAAATAGAATTTCCATGATAGATACAAATCCCTCTTATATCATTGAGAATACAAACTCTTGTTGCACTCCAAAATTGGTTTTTTGTTAGAATCATTAGTAGAAATAAGAAAATGATTCTGTTGATACATTTGAGTAATTAAATGTTTCACAATTAGAAAACTAAATTTATTGTTATAACCCAGATTTTCCAACAAAATTGACCTATTTCTATTTAAACCATGATCATGAGCAAGTGCATAAATATACTCTTGAAAGATAAGTGGATATAGGAAGTTGTGTTGTTGCAAGCTATCTAGCTGTAAATATCTTTGGATTTCTTCCATTTAAAATTCTATTTGAACCAAAGATGGAAGATTTTTAAGGTTATCAAAGGGAGGAAATAAAAAAAAATAGAAGAGAAAAGTCATACAAAGTT
>NW_025851418.1:223926-226108 GCF_002878395.1 Capsicum annuum
GTTGTATTTCCTTAATTTATTTCCTTAATTGAATTTTGGTTGATTAGGCCGAAGTTCCTTAAGAACCTCCGCCTTCTTTAAAATATCCTGAACAGTTCCTGTAGGTTGGGCCCCCTTTTCAAGGAAATATAAAATAGAAGAAACATTTAAATAAGTTTGATTCTTTATCTGATCATAGAAACCTACTTTTCAAAGATCTTTTCCTTCTCTTCGAGATTGAACATCAATTGTAATGATTTGATAGATGGCTCATTGGGATAGATGTAGATGAACAACACCCCCTAGAAACTTATAGGAATCTTTCTCCTCGTACGGCTCGAGAAAATGATTGATTCGGGGTTTTGGTTTTGTCTCTGTATGTATGGAATTCTATCTAACAAATGACAATTGGGTCCATAAATGATCAAATCAATTAAAGATGTAAGTCTTTTTTTCTTCTTTCTTCCTGAAAATGAAAAAAATATCATTCGTACTCTCATAACTCAAGTTGGATAACTTTCAAATAGTTTAAAGAAAAATCTTTTGGCAATTTTATTTATTGAGTGGCCTTTCCTCCTTTTTTGTTTGTCTCGTTTAAAATTGAATTCTTCAGTCTGATCCAATTATTAAGACAATTAAAAGGAGTTTTCTTATTCTAGGATCCTTTATCTTTGTTTTATTTTAAATTATTGGGTTTAGACATTACTTTGGTGCTTTTTAATCATTTCAAAATGTTAGCAACATACCCTTTTTGCGATTTCTAGGAAAGAATTCTACAAGATGATGGATTCCCTCGTGAAATACTTTGGATCAAAAAATTTTGATCAATTCAAAGAAATTTTAGAATTTTAACTTGCTCGAATTGGATTCTTTCGATTTCCATACCGAAGATATATTTACGAAGTTGTTTTAATTTTTTTATTGATTGGCATTAACCCTAGACCCTTTCCCTGAGAAATAAACTAATACTTTCTACTCGAGCTCCATCATGGACAATTTACATTCCAAAACAACAAAAAATGAGGGATTCTACTGTAATAGAACCAATGATGTCGAGCCAAGAGCACCTTCATTCCTACATAAAATGGTGGATGTACAAATCCATAATGGATCGTGTCCTTCAAGTCGCACGTTACTTTCTACCACATCATTTCAAATGAAGTTTTACCATAACATTCCTCTAAGAACCGGTATGGAATTGATTCAATTGTGGAATCATGAATAGTCATTGGTTGGCTTGATAAATAAACACCATAATCTATAGTATAGAGATATAAAGGGATATAAATAATACTATAGATATAGGTGGATAAAGATTTTTCTGAAGAAGTCTCGTAGTAAGAGCCCATTGCTAATATTAATTTGTCTAACATATTATATTAATTAATATATTAATTAAATTATTTATATAAATAATAAAAAATAAGATGAATAAATGAATTCATTTTGATTCTGCATCTTCACGTGACTGAATAGGAGAGAAAGATTTGGTTTATAAGGAATGATTAAAAGGAATGATTAAAATTTCTCTTTATAACTTTCGAATAAATTTAGAAAGTTCTTTTTTCGACATCACATCATTATTCAAAGAAAATTTGATAGTTAAAAATAACTTTTGATCATCTTAGGAAAAAAGATAAGTCTTTTTTTTTAAGTGAATCATCAACAATTTCAATGATTTACATTTAATGATTTACAATAGATAAATGCACAAAACAACAAATCTAATTTTGTTTATGAGTTATGAGATAGAAAAAAAGGATTAATGTCAGGTAAGATTTGAATTCTTATTCCTTTTTTTCATCTGATTGATAAAATACAAAGAATGGGGAGGTTTTCGTATCTATCAATTCAATCAAATAGACTGAGCAATTGTCACCCTTTATAGCTATTGAAATGAACGCCTTCCCATTACTGATTAACTCCCATCTACTCCATTCTATGAGACTGGTGCAACATAAATCAAAAGAAAATAAGGGGGTGTCCTAGTCTTTTTTATTTTTCTAAAATACGAGCTGTTTAGGCACAAAACCAAACAAATCCAGATTAAGTCCAGTTTTGCTCCCTTTTTTTTTTTGCTATTTTAGCCTAACTCATTGATTAAGAATTAAAAGACTTAGTGAATTTAATTAGTACCAAAACCCCACTCTTAACGAAAAAGTAAAGAAATCTACAAAAAAGAAAATTAAATCTAATTAGTTTA
>NW_025851418.1:229108-241120 GCF_002878395.1 Capsicum annuum
TTTTTTCTCTTAGCCTTTGTTTGGCAAGCTGCTGTAAGTTTTCGATGAGATCCTTAATAATATCCTAGAAAATTCATGATTTATTCGAGAAAAAATTCTACAATAAATCAAATCAGATAAGCTTTACCATTTGAAATCTCGATTCAAACATTGAAATTCTTGGATAGTCATGAGGAATTCAGCTTAACTTATTTCCTTCTTTTTTTGCACTTTCCTTTCAAGTGAAAGACCTTATTAGGCTCCTCTTGTGTATATAAGAATTTGGTTAATGACAAACTCTTATTGAAAAAATTTAGAAAAATTCTTTTAGAGAGTTTCGCTACTTGGCTTCAAACTAGGATATGTGGTAGAAAAATGGATGATCTATTCTCTTTTTTTTTCAAAAAAAAAAATCATCTTAGAGATTGTGTAATGCTTACTCTAAAACTCTTCGTTTACACAGTAGTGATGTTTTTTGTTTCTCTCTTTATCTTTGGATTCCTATCTAATGATCCCGAACGCAATCTTGGACGTGAAGAATAAAATAAAAAGATTTTTCCTTTCTTGATTTTTAAATTTTCTTAGGATTTGGTTTATTCCACACATTTAAATTAGAATAAGAACAAAGGATTTCAAAATTTGAAAAAAAAATCAAGTCTTCAACGAAAAGAGAGGGATTCGAACCCTTGGTAAGATTAACTCGTACAACAGATTAGCAATCCGCCGCTTTAGTCCACTCAGCCATCTCTCCCAATTGAAAAATATAATTACTACATGAGATAGCACAAAAGATAAGGGAAAGAATCTTTCTTTCTCTCTTTTTTTTCTTTCTATATTATATAGATATCGACAACTTTTATCATCAATTTCCTTTATCTCTTTATCTAAAGTAAAGGATTATCTAAAGTAAAGGAAGGGCTTAGAAGATCCAAGAATATCAAGAAAAATAAAGAAGAACTCTTTTATATGTCTTGATTTTGTTCGAAAGGACCCTTTTTTTCTCATGGCCTGGTCTGGTTAGTACCCAGCCAGGCCTCTTTTGTTCCAATGAATTTGAAAACAAAAATGCCTATTATAGCTGTAATATTTCATTTTACTTGAATAGTTAATATTCAAGCAACAAGAAAAAATTTCTATTTTTTTATAAAGGTAAAATAAAATATATGCAATAGAAAATTCGATCAAAATAAAAGTCTCATTTCTCTTTCTGCTTTTTAATTTTATGTTTACCACCTTGCTGGACTAAAAAAAAAAAGAAGCTTTCAAGGTATTTTTATGTTATGATTTTAGTGGTTTGACGACCCTATCTTATTCTATCTTAATTACCACAATTCCCGTGTTCGACAAAATTTGTATTTGTATACAATAATTGGATTGTAGCGGGTATAGTTTAGTGGTAAAATTGTGATTCGTTCTATTATCTCTTAAATAGTTAAAGGGTCCTTCGGTTATTCATATTCCGATCAAAAAAATTATTTCTTAAAAGAATTAAATCCTTTACCTCTCAATGACAGTTTTGAGAACAAGTACACATTCTCGTGATTTGTATCCAAAGGTTACTTAGACATATTGGATTATGCAATTGCAACATAATTTTTGAATTGGATCAATACTTCCAGTTGAATAAGTATCAATAAAGTATCCATTTATAAAGATAGAAATTTGATTTCTAATCGTAACTAAATCTTCAATTTCTTATTTGTAAAGAAGAAAGTGAAGTAAAATAGCTATTAAATGATGACTTTGGTTTACTAGAGACATCAACATATTGTTTTAGCTCGGTGGAAACAAACTCCTTTTCCTCAGGATCCTATTAAATAGAAATAGAGAACGAAATAACTAGAAAGGTTGTTAGAATCCCCCTCTTCTAGAAGGATCATCTACAAAGCAATTCGTTTTATCTGTATTCAGACCAAAAGCTGACATAGATGTTATGGGTAGAATTCTTTTTTTTTAAATTTTGTTCACATCTTAGATCTTATACATTGACTCATCTCTATAAGGGAGCCGAATGGAACCAAAGTTTTATATTCGGTTTTGAATTAGAGACGTTAAAAAAATGAATCGACATCGACTATAAACCCTAGCCTTCCAGGCTAACGATGTGGGTTCGATTTTCGCTACCCGCTCTATATCTATTTATTCTAAATATTTTAATCTATTCATTAAATAAAATTTAGTTTATTAGTATTAGTACATCATAGAATATACAATTCCAAAAATTATTTCACATTAGATTCTTTCTATTTTTTTTCAAACAAAAAGTTAAAATACGAAAAAAAATCAGAATAAAAAACGTCCATTGTCTAATGGATAGGACTGAGGCCTTCTAAACCTTTGGTATAGGTTCAAATCCTATTGAATGCAATTTATTTTCATATATATATTTTTTTAGATTTCGATAACAAGAAAGACTGTTTGAATATTTGAATCCAAGATGCTTAATTCCTTTTTTTATTAAGATTAAGGCAATGGTGATCAATATTTCTTTATGCTTGTTCCTGAAGTATTAAACGGTCCATTTGTTCCTGAATAGATTCTTTCAAAAGGGCTTCTGCTTCCTCGATAAATTTCTTGGTAGAAGATATGATTTCTTGGAACTGAGTTTTATTAGTTTTTACGTAAGTACGTAGCTCAACAAGAAATTTCCTTACCTGTCCAAACTTCTAATGAATCAAGATAGTCGTTTATTCTGGTATAAATAGTCATTATCTGCTCTGCTAGTGTGAGAGGAGCCGATTGGGATTGTTTAAGCAATTCACATAATCATTGACCTCTTGCCAATTAATTCTAAGTAGTTTTATCGAGATCAGAAGAAAATTGTGCAAAGGTTTCTAATTCTACAAATTGCGCTAGTTCTAATTTTAATTTACCTACTACTTGTTTTATAGCTTTTATTTGAGTTGTGGACCCCACTCTAGAAACAGAGATACCCACATTAATAGCAGGTCTAATTCCAGAATTGAATAGGTCGGCGGATAAGAAGATTTTTTTCATCAGTAATGAAAATTACATTAGTAGGAATATAAGCCGGAATATCTCCCGATTGAGTTTCAACTATTGGTAAGTCAGTCATACTTACTTCACCTAAACTAGAACTTAATTTAGTGGCTCTTTCCAAAAGATATGAATGCAAATAAAAAACATCTCTTGGATAAGCTTCGCAATCGGGTGGTCTTCGTAATAGAAGAGACTTTTGGCGATAAGCTTGCGCTTGTTTTGAGAGATTATCATAAATGATTAAAGTGCATCCTTCATGATACATAAAATATTCAGCTAGAGCTGCTCCTGTATAAGATGCAAGGTATTGTAATATAGCAAGGAAATTTGCCGTTTTGACTACCACAATAGTGTATTCCATCACTCCTCTTTCCTGTAAAGTTGTTACTACCTGGGCCACAGAAGACGTTTTTTGCCCAATAGCTACATAAACACATATTACATTTTGCCCTTGTTGATTGAGAATGGTATCTGTGGCTACTGCTATTTTACCGGTCTTTTTGTCCCCAATAATTAATTCTCGCTGATAACGTCCTATAGGGATCATTGAATCAATAGCAATAGGCCCGGTTTGAAGAGGCTCATATACAGAACAGCACAAAATAATACCCAGGGCGGCAGATTCAATTAATCAAAATTCAGAAGCTGAAATTTCACCTCTACCATCAATAGGTTTAGCCATGGCATTTATAACACAACCCAAATAAGCCTCACTCACGGGTATCTGAGCAATTCTTCCCGTTGATTTTACAGAAATTCCTTCTTGTATCAACAAACCATCGCCCATTAGTACAACACCAACATTATTTGATTCCAAATTTAGAGCAATGCCTATTGTACCCTCTTCAAATTCTACTAATTCACCCGCCATTACTTTATCAAGATCGTGAATACGAGCAATGCCATCGCCTACTTGAAGTACCGTACTGGTATTTACAATATTTACTTCTCTATTATATTGTTCAATATGTTCACGAATAATATTACTAATTTCGTCAGCTCAAATGGTTACCTTGATTCTTTCTTTATTCTTTTTTGAAAGAAAAAAATGATACCTACAGCAGAATAACTAATTAGTTATTTCTTTCATTGTTTCCAACATGCCAATATTGGCACTAATGGTACGTAAATATAACTCATTGTTCAAATAACTATTCAGACTTCCTAGAGCTCATCGTAAGGCTTGTTGGAAAACACGTTGTTGGACTTGATTAATCGCTCTTTGCTGTTCAAACTGAGTCAATTTGTTTTTGTAATTTTCTAATTGTTCCAAAGTCTTATAAGTTGAATTAATCAAATTCAATTTTTCTCATTCTATCTCAGAGTATCCATTCCCTCGAAACTGCTCGGCTTCGGTTTCTACTTTTCGTAAGCGAGAATGAGTTTTTTCGAGTTATTCAATAGCCCCACCACACAGTTCTTCTGAATTTCAAATAGTATTCAAGATCCTCTGTTTTTGATTATCTAATAAATCACTTAATGAAAGTAGATTATTTTTTCATTCCTTTCCAAAATTTCATAATCCCTTCCCGAACCAAACATGAATCTTTTGATTCATTTGGCTCTCACGCTCAATTATTTAAGTTAAATTCTCATATCTTTTTTTATGAATGTAATGAACCTATCTTCTCATCTTTGTTCATATTCTGAGAAGATATCGAAACTAATGTAATACCAAAATATTCGAAGGACTCTTCTGACAAAATAAAAAATAAGTAATTGTCAGCAAAGTTGTTTCTTTTTTTTTCAAATCCAAAAAGCCCTTCTTACTTAGAATAGGTCATCGATTCAGAATTAGATAAAGGGGGTAAAATCCCCATTTTTACAATTTACAATAAGCGGTTAAAATAATTTTCTCAATATAAGTATCCTATATCGATAAAATATTTATTTTGAAACCACCTCTATATTAACATAGTGGTAAAAAGAGTGTCATGCTACGTCTAGACATCAAACAGTTTGTTTTAACCATGTTAATAGTTCCACATTATTAGTTAATAGAGAATCAAAATTGATTTACCAATGAATTGCAAAATGTTATGGTTCTTACATATAATTTCTGAATTTATATAGAAGTAATTCGCGAGATCATGCCTATCTTTCCTACTTATAATGGAAAAGGGTACAGCTGGTTGGTCCAGCCTATTCTTGAAATAAACAACTCACACACACTCCCTTTCCAAAAAAAATCAATACAGCAAGCACTCTACTTAGATTTATTGGAGTTGTTGCTAAAATATCGGTATTAAACTCGAAACTCCTGACAGATGGCCAGTGGCCCAAAGAAACGAAAGAATCAGTTATGTTTTTCATATGATCTCCTCTTATAGATAGACTAAAAAATCAAACAGAGTTCTTTTTGTAGCACTTCGCCCCTCTTTTTATTTATTCTTTTATTTTTTCTAAAATTGAGTAAAAAAATAAAAAGTATTCGAGTTTGTTATAAATTATGAACTAATGAACTAGCCCTTTTATTGGTTATTAGAACACTAACACTTTTTCCTTGGTCTATGAATGGGAAGGGTAAAAGCGAGTCAGTATGCTAATTCCTCATCCATAAATCGGCCCCTCCCGTAGGTTCTTTTCTCAAAGAATAAAGAATTGGAGGAGGGAAATCTAGATAGAATTTGAAAAAGCAAACGACAAGTCGAAGACAATAAAATATAAAAAATATATTTATTTTTCATATTTCCAAGCTAAGATTAAACAAAAGGATTTGCAAATAAAAGTGCTAATGCTACAACCAGTCCATAAATTGTTAAAGCTTCCATAAAAGCTAGACTAAGTAATAGCGTACCTCGTATGTTTCCCTCTGCCTCAGGCTGTCTCACGATACCTACTATAGCTTGACCCACGACAGTCCCTTGACCAACTCCAGGTCCAATATAAGCAAGCATAGGCCAATCCAGCAGCAATAATGGTAGCGTCAGAAATCAATAGATTCATGATAAGCTCCTCGTACCAAAAAAAAAAAATAAATGGTTAATAACACAATCAACAAATGAATTATGACTTAATTATTCCCTCGTTAGGAATCATCCAGTCGAAGTAACTAACAACTTCATATTTAAGTAATAAGATTATTGAATCATCAAAGCTACTTCGATATATCTTTTTTACTTTTTAGCCACAGAGTCTTTGTGAACCTAGACGACTTTCGTTCTCCCATTTCTTGTTCTTGGTTTGAACTATTGGTTGAATTATTTCTTGATTTCATCCGTTTATTCATTCAATTCACAGTCACAAGGAGCCGGAAGGACTTCTAGTCTATTAGAATCCCTTAGAGTAGTAAAATATATCTTTAGTTCATTTCATATATAACTAGCACGAATCAATATCTAATATCACATATACATGTATTTCTTCCATAACTTAAACCAATCATTCACCTTAGATTCAATCCTATAGGAGAATCAAGCGTCGGAACATCAGAAGGTTTGGCTTATAGTTATTCAAGTACAGATACCTTCCTCTCCTAACCGGCCTTTTCTAAAATAGTTTAAAAAATTCCTCTTTTGTAAATTCTTTTTAATCTTACCTTTACTTATTATTCCACCTAGATAAATTTAAACGGACAATTTGATTAGGCCGAATAATTCCATATGTTATAAAAATATCATTACTTGATTGATCTAAGTTCATGCAATTTATTAATACAAAGGAATAATTTTTTTATTCATTTTTAGTATTTTGGTCAATCTTTGAATAAAATCAATTGAAAGGGAAATCATTTCACCCTTTATTTTATTTAACTACACGTCGTAAACCTATACAACAAGAATTATTGACAAAAATTCTTATATTCAAATTGTTTAACAATGAATTAATAATGAGTTAAGTTAATATAATAATGAGATGGACTAAGCAATATAAAGTGAATATTCATTGAGACGAAGTATGATATTAAGTGAAGGAAAAGGGAATTTTAGGAAAAAGATCTAAAAAAAGATCTTTTTCCCTTACTCTTTAATATCATTGTAATTTTTTTGCTATCACTCTAAATCGTATATAACATAGTCATATATTTAGATTCCCCTATTCTATTCCCTAAGTTAAGTAATTCCACCCACCATATACATTTTTCATTGTTGTGGGCTAAACTAAAAAAGACTATTTCAATGATGGCCCTCTATGGATTCACCTATATAAGCCGCAGCTAAAGTTGCAAAAATAAGAGCTTGAATACCACTTGTAAATAATCCAAGGAGCATGACAGGTATAGGAACTGCTAAGGGTACTAAAGAAACAAGAACAAAAACTACTAATTCATCAGCTAAGATATTCCCAAAAAGTCAAAAACTAAGTGATAAAGGTTTTGTGAAATCTTCTAAGATGTTAATGGGTAAAAGGATTGGGGTTGGTTGAATATATTTTCCAAAATAACCTAATCCATTTTTTGTAAGACCCTCATAGAAATATGCCACTAATCTGAGTAAAGCCAATGCAACAGTAGTATTTATATCATTCGTGGGTGCGGCTAACTCCCCATGAGGTAATTGTATAATTTTCCAAGGTAAAAGAGCTCCTGAACAATTCGAAACAAAAATAATTAAAAAAAAAATAGTGCCAATAAAAGGAACCCAGGTCCCATATTATTCTCCAATTTGAGTTTTACTCACATCTCGAATGAATTCTAGAACATAGTCGAAGAAATTCTGACCCCCGATCGGGATGCTTTGTGGGTTTCGAACAGCTATAGTGGCTAAACCTAATAAGATAGAAATTACAACCCAAGAAGTAATATGTACTTGGCCATGTACTTGGAAAACCCCTATTGTTGGCCTACTTCCACACCAGATATATCGTATAACCCCTTTAGAGTATTGATAGAACATTCATATTGCCTTACCCTCTGAAAAAATTGAACTTTAAACAAAATTTTTTGATTCATCCATCTCTTTGTCTACTTGAATCGGATATTTGTAATACCAACTAAGATTTATAATACTAATAAATCACATAATATCCCCAGTTATTTTTATCTCTTTTTTGAAAATCAGAAATAGTAAGCGATTCCATAAGGGATTTTTGAAGTAAGTTATTTATCTTATTATGTTATTATTAATCAATGATTTCTTATATATCTAGAATATCCTCATAAATTAAGAATACTAATTTATTAAGAATTAATTGGATTAAGGATATGGCGTCGTCATTCGCTGGAATTAAAATATCTGCGAGATCGGAGTCACAATTTGTATCGGTTAAACAAATTATTGGAATTCCTAAAGTAAAACACTCTCGCAGGGCCATATATTCTTTGTGCTGATCAATGATGATTACAATATTAGGTACCCCTATCATATATTAAATCCCACCCAGATATGTTTGCAAGTGAGATAATTGTCTTTTAAACATAGCTTCATCTCTTTTCGGGAGACGGTTGAGTCTCCCTTTTTTTTATTCCATTCTTAAGTCCCTGAACTTATGAAGTCTTGTTTCTGTAGTGGACCAATTCGTTAACATACCGCCAATCTATTTTTATTAACATAATGACATCGGGCCCTTATTGCAGTCCACTCTACTGAATTAGCTACTTTATTTTTGGTACCAATAATTAAGAATTGTTTTCCCCTACTTGCTGCGTCAAAAACTAAATCACTAGCTTATGATAAAAAACAACTAGTTCTAGTAAGATTTGTAATATGAATACCCTTACACTTTGTAGAGATATAAGGCTCCATTTTAGGATTCCATTTCCTAGTACCATGACCAAAATGAACTCCTACCTCCATCATATCTTCTAAATTTTTGTTCCAATATCTTCTTGTCATTTCTCCCCCACAACCTTCCCCCTTTTTTTATTCTTAAAAAAAAAAGACGAGGAACCTTGAACTGAAATAAATAATTATTATGACAGAACCTTCTCTTCTATCGTAGATTGGACGTAGATACACGACACAAACCATTATTCTTTTCTATTCATTATTCTTTTTATTACCAAATCAAATAACCATCCCAAATGTAGATAGCGAAAGAGATGAATTCGTTGTTAGGAATCACTCAATCCTATAAATGATTGTTTGGGTATATCATGAAATTTTTTGAAAGACAAAAATCAAATGATTTTCTGTAGTAGAACAAAATATCTCTCATCTCCCCCTCAAATAGATTCTTTTTTTTTGTTTCCAAAGGAATGTTGTTATGTTTTTTTGAAGGGTGCACTAATCCCTTGAATCCGGTACCAATGGGTATCACCCTTCCCCCCTCCCAAAACAACGTTCTCTTTCAGGCCTTTCAACCAATTAATACGACCCCGGAGAGTTGCTTTTGCTAAAACTCGAACAGTTTATTGAAAACTCTCTTCAGATATGAAACTTTGAGTATTGAGTATTGCTTTTGTTATTCATAATAAGATGACTCGGTAACAGATTACCTCTTCCAAAGCGTGCCTCATTCGTTCTGCTCGCAACAATCCAATAAGTTCTCCGGGTATAAAAACATTAGATAGTCTATCTTCTGAAACCAACACTTTTGATGTTATTTGACGTACAATAATTTCTATATGCCTATTATGAATCTGCACCCCCTGGAAATGATAAACCTGTTGGATTTTATTAACCAAAGAGATTCGGCTTTACGCTATAGTTAGCTCAGCATCAATCAAGAATCCCCAAGGAATTCTAAGAATTCTTGTTATATATTTGTTCCAACCTTCAACCCTTTTTTCTAGATTCATGGATATTGAATCAATCGAACACACTTCTAACACCTGTTCTACTTTTGGAAGACCCTGTGTTATATCACCAGATCTCGATTTTTCATATATAAATGTAACTAATGTATCTCCTTGTAAAGGGTTTCCCCATAATGGCCATGAGCGGTTGCTCCGTGGTGGCCAAATAAGGCTTAGATGATCATATCACTATCAAGTCAACTTGAACAAGTATAACTTGACCCGATTTAAGGGGCGGTCCATTTTTGGCTATACATACATTTTGACAAATAAACTATCCAAGACTAATTATTTTAGATGTCTCTTCATAATAATCGTGATGGAGAAACGACCAATTCAAATTGAATGGATTTAAAATAATGTTACGCGGGATTAAAAAAATTCCATTTTCATCCAGTAAATAAAATTTTAATTTAATCACTTGAAAGGTCTGGTTTAAATTGTCAAATTGTAAATAGTTAGTTACTAAGATCTGATTATGAGTTATTAAAATGGTAAGATGAATAAAAATTCTCAATTGGAAGGCATGTTCCTAAAGGGCCCAATGAATTCCTAATTGGAATTAGGGGATCTTTTTAAATTGATTCTTTTATCACACTGTGATATTTTACATCCTTGAATGGCCCCATTCGAGAACAATTGGCTGCTGACAAAATTATCAACGACTGACATTCCTTATTTCTATTCAACAATGTATGAATAGTTCCTTGAGGTTGGTTAAGAGATTGTTGAATTTTTGCCTTGGAATAGCAATAAATAGAAGAAAAGGGTTGATATTGGTACAATCTGATCCATTTGTGACCCCGAAAATTATTTCTTTTTTTGATAATAGAGGATTTCACTAAGTTAATTCTTAGGAAATGTCGAATCAAACCATTTGTGCTTATTTCAACAAAAGAAGCATGGGCTTCTTCGTAATAAGAACTTTTTGTGTCTTGGTTCCAATTCAATACTAAATAAGTCTGAACTAATTAAATGCATGCGTCAAAAATTCCTCGAATCAGTTTGCCATTTTCATAAAGGATATAATTGATAATTCGAAGTTGTACATTATCCCTTTCCTGCAATGGATCCAGTGGAAAAAGGGTTGCTAAATTTATACCGTCCATTATTTCATATGTGACAATAGGTGCTAAAGCAAAAAACCTTTTCTTAATAGGTGTAATCCATTGGACATAGAGCCAATTTTTAAATTTTTTGGATTCCTTGGAATTTCTTTTTCCTGTTCCTGATGGTATCAAAATGTTTGTATGTCTGGATATCTTATCAGTCTCTCAGGGAAACTGGATATCTCCAAAAAAGAGTTTAAGTTCAATTCGTTTGTTTTTTCTCTCCACCCGAAGCAACCCACCGACTCGACTTCTTAGATTTAAGGTGATTTGTGTATCTACACCAATGATACTTTTGTTTCGGACCATTATAGAAGAATATCCGGGTAAGATATGCACCTCTTCAGGAATGAAAAAAATTGATCTACTTCCATTTGGTATTTTGACCGAAATTCCTTAACTCATCTATACTCAATCAAATCCTCATTTTTGATGACTGAATGCATTTCTATTGTCCCATATGTAATAATGCCCGAACTCTTTCTTTTGTATCGAGGATCATCAAAATAAGCAAGAATACTATTAAATCGATGAAAAATACCATTTACAGGGATTTCAATCGAGATACCTAAATAGGGCATTAATTGATTCTCGAGTTCTTGAATCGAATATAGTGAAATGATGAATTTATTTCTTTGCGTTTTTGACAATAAATCAGAATTCTCATGGAGAATAGGCGAATATATGAGATTATTTTGACCAGTACATATGATTCGATTAAGGTCTGAATAATCAGGAATCCCATCTTCTTTTTTAACATAAAAATCTGAACTAAATAATTTCTACCTCGCCTGATCATTGGTTACTGAGAGGTTAGAAGTATATATTCATTTTCCAAAAAGAGAATGGGCATTCATTTGATCCTGATCCTTATGGATCTAAAGGTAGACTAGACTGGACCTGCACGGCCCTCCTAATAATATCTATAAATGACGTTTTTAGTAATAGATGAACATTACCATATGTAAATTTGGGTGCATGATAGACATCGATACTCCAGTGCATTTCTCCGTCTGAATCAGAATAAGTATGTTTCCAAACTTTCTCTTTAAAATTCAAAATGGATATTCCTATGCAAATCTTAACAATTACTTGTTCTGATTCTACATATTGATCGTTTTGAACTAAAAGCAAACTTTTGGGTGAAATATTCACATTATGTAGAATATCTTCACCCTCAATAGTTACATACAAGTCTATAGAACATAGAAAGGCGGGATGCCCATGACGTGTACGTGTCGGATGAAC
>NW_025851418.1:244120-276710 GCF_002878395.1 Capsicum annuum
TAGATGGGGCTCGCACATGTTCTGCAGTACCCCCCGTGAATACTCTTTCGGTATGAAAAGTTCTTAATGTTAATTAAGTACCCGGTTCTCTAATTAATTGATCTGCAATAATACCTATAGCTTCCCCCAACTCAACCAGGTCGCTATGAGTAGGACTCCAGCCATAACATAATCGACAAATCCAAGATGTACTCCTACAAGTAAAGGGAGTTCGAATAGAGATTGGTTATGCCCGAAGGTTATGAATCAATTTACAAGTCCAATGCCAATGTCTTTATTTATAGTGGAAATACATCACGAACCTATGTATATATCATCTGCTAATACACGGCCAATTAATGTTTGACTAAAAATCCTTTTCGGCATTATCCCATTCCAATGATTATAGAAATACCCCGGGTGGTGCCACAATCTGTTCGATAGACAATGATGTGTTGAACTACTTCAACAAGTCTGTGAGTGAGATATCCATCATCTGATATTCGTACAACAGTATCCACAACTCCTTTACGGGCTCCGTAGCAAGAAATGATGTATTCTATTAAAAAAATATCCTTCGCGCAAATTGCTTTGAATAGGTAAATCAATCATTTGTCCTTGAGGATCCGACATTAATCCTCTCATACCTACTAATTAATGTAACTAAGATGCATTTCCTCTAGCTCCCAAAAAATACATTATATGAACTGGATTAAAAGGGCCAGTCATCCAAAAATTCGGATTCATTTCTTGTCACAAATATTCACTTGTAGCATACCATATTTCAATAGATTGACGTAATTTGTCTATCACGTTTACATTCCCATAATGATGGTGTTTTTCCAAAATCAAACTTTGTTGTTCAACATCTTGAATGAGCCATCCCTTAGAAGGTATTGTTAAAAGGTCATCAATTCTTAATGAAATGGATATAGCAATAGCTTGTTGGAACCCCAAAGTTTTTACTTGATCCAGGATATGTGATGTATATACCATTCTGAAGTGATCTATTAATCTACTAATAAGTTGTTTCATGGCAGTTCCATCTATCGCTTTATTGTGAAAAAATAGATTGGCTCATTCTGCCGTAAGTACCTCTATATTCCGCTGAGTAGGATTCGACAATGGATTTGAGTCAGTGATTGTAAAAGTTCCTTTTATTGATCTTGATTCTATATAAATTTCAGAACTATGTACCTAGCTGAACCGGAGATCCCCAAAGTCCTACGATATCATAGAATTATGTTAGATACTATATGAATTGGCTTGAGAAAACCCCTATATAGCTTCTTCAATTTCTCGATAAAGAGAAATATGACCAGTAGTGGTTCGAATGTATATAAAAAGGATTTATTTTTTTAGACTTCTTACAATTAGATAGTATCCATAAATCTCATAAAAAGTACCTGAAGATTCATAGTGAACTTTGATGGGAGTTTCTCTTAAAGCAACAACACATTGATCTAGTCACCACCGGAGCCACAAAGGACTATCTAAATTGATTTGTTTTTGTCGATAAGCCCCAATTGCATCATAGGAATTCGAAAAAAGGGTTCTCTTGTATACTTATAGTAACTATTGTCACTTCTTTTTTTATTTTGATAGTTTTTACAATTACATGGATTATATCTATTTACACAAATACCTTAATGATTTTTGCACGTTAATACATAGAGTCTAATAAGCATATCTTGTGTTGGTATGAAAATAGTATCCCCAATAGTCGGAGACAAAAGATTCATATGAGAAAACATAAGTAAACGGGCCTCTACTTGAGCCTCCAAGGATAAAGGTACATGAAGAACCATCTGATCTCCATCAAAATCGGCATTGAATCCCTTGCAAACTATTGGATGTAAACAAATAGCGCACCCCTCCACTAAAACGGGTTGGAATGCTTGTATGCCTAATATATGAGGAGTGGGTGCTCTATTCAGCAATGCAGGATGTCCCTGTATAACTTCTTGAAGGATTTCCCATACAATCAGCTCTTTTTCTCAAATTTTAATCTTAGCAACTCCTATTTTAGAAGCAAGATGTTGTCTAATTAGACCATGAATTACAAATGTCTGGAAAAGTTCTATTGCTATTTCATGAGGCAATCCATATCGATGTAATGAAAGTGAAGGACCCATGACAATGACAGAATGTCCTAAATAATCAACTCATTTGTCAAGCAGAGTCTCACAAAATCTTCCCTCTTTGCCTTCAATTACATCAGAAAATTACTTGTAAACTTTATTATGACCGTCCCTCATTGGTTGTCCCCATATTCCATTATCAATAAGTGTATCCATGACTTCTTGTACTAATTTCTCCTAACACATTACTAATTTTCCTGGCATAGATCTACTTGTTGTTAATATCTCAATAAGGGTATTGTTCAGATAGATAACTCTTCTATAGAGTTCATTAATATCTGAGCTCATTAGTTTACCCCTATCTATTTTAACGATCAGTATCAACTCAGGAGGAAGAACTGGTAATAGACACAAAACCATCCATTTTGGCTCTATATTTGTTCAAATAAAATGCTTAGCCTATTCCACGCGTCTAACCAAAAAGTCCTTTCTTCTTCCAACTTTTTGATCTTCCCATTCTTCCCTATGTGCCTTTCTTCCCCCAATTCTTCCCATTCCACTAACTAATTCTCTATAATAATTCATAAATCTAGATCGGCTAATTGTTCTCAGATAGCACCTACACCAGTAGAGATTTCTCGATTATGAAATGTATCGAAACCTTGGATAGTAAAAAAAGTGGGATGCTGTATTTCCAAGATTGGATTTAATATTTGAATAAACTTCATAATTGTAAGAAAGTGGGATTTTTATTTGTGTTCCTAGCAAAGAAAAATTGGGATAGGATTGTATACGATCTGCCCCCCTTCAAAATCGGATGTGAAAGTTTTGTTTCATCTGGCTCAAGTAGCTACACCAAATAAGGAAAGGAGTTCTCATTTTAAAACTCTAGAAAATCCCAAAATAAAAGGGTCTACTCCTTACTCAAGTTCCTAGTGAAGACGAAACAAGATTTTAGTGATTCCGTCTTCTATTAATTCCTTATTCAAATTCAATTCCAACAAATAAAATAAAAAAATTCTTGAGTAGTCTACTTCCCTTTGAATGATAAATCCCTTAAATCTTAATAATTAAATTAAAGGAATACCTTGGAACCCATAAGGGGTTTACTTGTCTATATATTGTTCTATTCGATCTTTTAGGTCCCAACTTTACCTCGATGGTTAGGCCACTAAGCCCTTAAAGTCTATACGCGATAGATAGACTCATGGAGCCATGACATATTTGCTTACTTGAACATAATTTCTTTCTATGAAAAGAAAGGAAATGGTTTATTCCACAAAATAAAAAGCTTTTTTTATGAGGTACAAATAGAAATTCCTGTTTATTTGATTTGTTACGAAATTGACCATAGATCAATTCCCATTTTATTTGGTAGTATTGACTACACCCTAATTCTGAGCTTCATGTTACTCTTTCCAAGTGACATGTCAGGTCCAGGGCATCCCAATTGGATTGACTGGGATTATAGTTTTTCCTTCGAAGTCTATAAAATCAGAATTTTGATCAAATCACATATCGCAGTATACTAGGCCTTCTAATTCTTTAAGAGGTTTACCTAAAAGATTCGCAATATAACTAGGAAGACATTTTAAATTCCACACATGGGTTACTGGGAATGCGAGTTTGATATAGCCCATTTGATACCTTCGTATCCAAGAATCAACAAATTCGACTCTACATTGTTCACAAAGTTTTGGGTCTTCTTTTTCATCTCCGATTACTCGATAATTTCCATAAGCACAAATTCCATTTTTTATAGGACCAAAAATTCTTTCACAAAATTATCCATCTTTTTCAGGTTTATTAGTTTTGTAATAAAAAGTATAGGGTTTTGTTACCTGTCCAATTATCTCTCCATTAGGCAAGATTTTTGTAGCCTAAGCACTTATTTGTTGAGGAGAAACTGATCCTATTCGGAGTTGTTGATGTTTATATCGATCGATCATAGAAGAAAAATTATTATTCATTTTGATTAAGCTTCCTTCCTATTAATCTGGAAGTTCTTCTCAAGGAAATAATTAGCTCCAGAGGTAAAGATTGTAGTTCTCGAATGAGCAATCAAAAAGATTCTAGAGCATCTTCAGGATTCGGTATTATTCGTCCAATAATCGTAGTACCAGGTACTTCCTAGAGAGCTCTAATATGATCCGATTTATAAGTAAGCATCTCTTGTAAAATATGAGCAACCTTTTTTGCGTTATGCTTCGCTAGGTCGAGGTAAGTAAGGTATACGAAGGAAAAGCCTATTTGATAATGAAAGTGACCAAAGATATTTGTTTTTCTAAAAACTTTAGCTTGTACACAAATACAATAGTCCCTTCCTAAATATATGTGAATTCCTCTTCGTAGTTTTTCATTTCACCAGGCCCGTGAAATGATTTGACTTTCAAAATTCAATAATATTGGGGATATCAAAAGAAAGGTGGTCTCACTAATTCCTTTACTGTGGATATGAATATATAATTCGCCTCCGAAGATTAATGACGAAAGGTTGGTTTATTTATCTGTAATTGAAAAAATAAATATTGATTGGATCCATTGATATGTGTTTTTTCTTTCATCTTCTTAAACTTAAACGATTGTCGTGAGAAAACTTATAGGGATAGTTGAATTTCACTTAGTTACAAGCAAGAAATAATAATGAAGAAATGAAAATTATACAAAAAAAATTCATTTTTATTCTATAGGGCTATACGGACTTGAACCGTAGACCTTCTTAGTAAAATAGATCAAACTTATTATTATTAAAATGATTTGAACTGTTTCAAAGATCCAACATGCATTTTTTGCATTGGGCTCTTTCATTAACTGATATTTATAGCAGTTAGTCTATCATTTTTTTCTTGACATAAAAAAAAGATAAGGAAATGGCTTCATGTGCTCTGATTCATTATTTGGGGGCATCACCAAAGCGTTTGAAAGGTGGGATTATCGTGACATAGGTCTGTCTCTGGCTTAAATAACCTAAGTTAAATGAAGTCTCTATCATTTCTACATAAAAAATCAAATATGAAACTCCATACACTTTAAAGTTCATTTGATGAAAAGAGATTTTTTGAGGTCCTTATACTCATTATGCCTAGCATTGAATAGACTGGGTATTCACCTTATCAAGATCTCAAATCAATTATAGAGTCTGTTTGGCACCTCCTAAATGGACGCCCAAATTGGACTGAACCCTTTGTCAGGCTATGGTTCCCTCAAAGTTCTGGAGTAAGACATCGATTTCTCAACAAGATCAATTTTTCTAATTGTATGATGAACTACCTTGAAAAACATTTATGCACGTGTAAATGAGTTACTCTACCAACTGAGTTATAGCCCTTAGTGCTCTTGATACATATTTTATCATGTAGATAAATTCTTGTCAAGATAAATATTCCATGTTCCAACATCAACAATCTTTGATCTCTTTGAGTGGTATTGCTTAGATTAGTCTTGCTTATAAGTAATATGATATTTATAATCCATCAACAGGATGGGTTTCGTTTGGTTCTCTTTGGAATGATAAATGACCTACTTAACTTACTGGTTAGAGTATTGCTTTTATACGGCGAGAGTCATTGGTTCAAATCCAATAGTAGGTAAAACTTATTAAATACCAGAGTCAATGGCATCTAATAAGGTTTATGACCCACCTTTAGTGATATTTATTTTGTGATTCTGTATCTTTTCTATTTCATTTTTTAATTTGAATTTTTGCATCAGAATTGGCTTCTGTTTGATTGTATTTGATGTATTCACCCGATAGAATCTAAATAGGATTAGAAAGAGAACTTTTTTTTATTATTCGAACGTACTAACTAGTCATACTAACTAGTTATGAAATTAGATTGATAGCCTCCACCTGTGTTCTAGCTTGTCGGAGAGTTAGATTTGCCTCAATTTTTTGTCTCCTTCCTTCATCCTTTTTCACATTAGCTTCCACTATTTCAAGAGTTTGTTGAGCTTCTTGTGGATCAATTTCACTACCCTTCTCCGTATTATTTACTAAAATAGTGATCTCATTATTGCCTATTCTAGTAAAACCATCCATCAGAGCCATCGTTAACCATTGGTTGTTAAGGCGTATTCGCAAAATCCCTATATCTATAGCTGTGGCAATAGGGGAATGATTTGGTAATATGCCAATTTGACCTCTATTAGTAGATAACACGATTTCTTCCGCTTCTGAATCCCAAACAATTCGATTAGGAGTCAGTACACTAAGATTTAAGGTTATTTCTTCAAATTGCTCTCCATTTCTAAGTTCATAGGCTTCGTGGTAGCTTCATCGATATTACCTACCAAATAAAAGGCTTGTTTATGAAGACCATATAATTCTCTAAAAAGGATCAATTGAAATCCTCGAATTGTTTCTGCTAGACCAACATATTTCCTTAGAGAATCGGTAAATACTTCTGCTACGAAAAAGGGTTGGGATAAGAAACGCTCAAGTTTTCATGCTCTTGGTACGAGTAAATAATCCTCCTCGGATAATTCATCCAATCCAAGGATAGCTATAATGTCCTAGAGTTCTTTGTAACATTGTAAAGTTTGCTTAACTCGTTGGGCGGTTTCATAATGTTCCTTACCAACTATCTGAGGTTGAAGCATAGTTGACGTTGAATCTAAAGGATTTACTGTTGGATAAATACCTTTGGCAGCCAATCCTCTTGATAGTATGGTAGTAGCATCTAAATGTGCAAATATCATAGTAGGAGCAGGGTCGGTCAAATCGTCTACGGGTATGAATAGAAGTTATGGACCCTTCTTTGGTAGAAGTAATTCTTTCTTGTAAAGAACCCATTTCAGTACTTAGGGTCGGTTGATAACCCATAGCTTAAGGCATTCTACCCAATAAGGTCGATACTTCGGATTATGCTAGGATGAAATAAAAGATATTATCAATAAATAGAAGTACGTCTTGCTCATTAACATCTCAGAAATATTCCACCATAGTTAGGGAAGTCAAACCAACTCTCATACGAGCTCCTGGTTGTTCATTCATCTGACCATAAACTTGGGCTACTTTTGATTCTGCAATATTTTCTTCATTAATCACTCCAGATTCTTTTATTTCCATGTAAAGATCATGTCCTTCCCGAATACGTTCATCCACTCCGCCATATGCGGATACGCCCCCGTGAGCTTTAGCAATATAGTTTGTCAATTCCATAATGAGTACTATTTTACCCACTCCAGCTCTTCCAAATAGTCTGATTTTTCCTTCACGATGATAAGGGGCTAAAAGATCTACTACTTTAATTTCTGTTTCAAAAATAGATAATTTTGTATCCAACTGTATAAAGGCGGGCACAGATCTATGAATAGGAGATGTTGTACTAGTATCTACAAGCCCTAAATTATCAACAGGCTCTCCGAGCACGTTAAAAATTCATCCTAGAGTCATCCCTCAGTCGGAATACTTATAGGAGCTTGTGTCAATCACTTCCATTCCTCGGAACACTTATAGGAGCTCTTGTGTCAATCACTTCCACTCCTCTCGTTAAACCATCTATAGCACTCATAGATACAACTCTAACTCTATTGTTTCCTAATAATTATTGAACCTCACAAGCCACATTAATTGGTTGACCAATACTATCTCGACCTTGAACTACCACAGCATTATAAATATTTGGCATGTTGCCCAGGGGAAAGGTTACATCTATACCGTACCAATGATTTGGACGACACACCCCAGGTTTTTTTTTCAAGCGTAGATACCCCAGAACCAGAAGTAGTAGGATTGATTCTCATAATAATAAAATAAATAAATATGTTGAAATGTTTTTTCAAAAATTATCGAATTCAAAGTAAATATTCGTTAGCATGTCGATCAGTTAATTCAATAAAATGAGAATTAGCACTCGATTTCGTTGGCACCATGCAATTGAACCAATTCAATTATTTACTTATTCAATGAGATTGAGTTAATTTGCAAACTCACCCAACCTATTTTAATTTAAAAATCTCAAGTGGGTGAATTAGAATCTTGAGAAAGTCTTTTATTTGTCTATCATTATAGACAATCCCATCCATATTATCTATTCTATGGAATTCGAACCTGAACTTTATTTTATATTTCTATTACGATTCACTATTTGGATCTAATGGGCTCCTCTTCTTATTTTTTTAATTTATTTTTTAGTTAAAGTTCAGTATATTGATTTATGCCTAGCCTATTCTTTTCTTTGCGTTTTTTCTTTCTTTTTTATACCTTTCATAGCGGAATGCCATATATTTTCACATTTATGATTTACATATACAACATATACCGCTGTCAAGGGGGAAGTTTTTATTTTTTAGGTTAGTTAGGTATTTCCATTTCAAAAGAAAAGGTAAAAAATAAAAATTGGGTTGCGCTATATAAATGAAAGTGTAACACCCCGTATTTCCCTAGAATAATCTAAGTCCCAATATATGAGTATTTGTATATAAAATTTTCAAAACACTCATTATTTTTTAGTTTTGAGCCTGCCGTTGTGTGGAAATTTAATTAGCTTTCCAACTATATAAATTCACCCAAATTCGATAACCGGGTAAGGAGTTATGGCGATTTTAAGTTTCAGTCATTAGACCCCATCATTTTAATAGTACATCACGGAGAAAGTCCAAATGATAATTGTCAATTTCTGGTATGACTCCGCGATCATGGCGTGTCACGGAGCAGGCCAATTTCCGTTTGGCAATTTCTAATGGGCCTCCGCAATGTTGGCACATCGCGGAGGTGGCCAAATTGGCATTCCAAAAACTCACCACGATATCTCTACATCGTGATGTTTGTCTAGGTCCCAGTTGTCCATGTCTAGTGGCTTGGCACAATAGTGGTGCATCGCGCCAAGGGCAAAAATTGGGATGGTCAGTTTTCAGCTTACGTTTTTAATCTGTTTAAGGGTATTTGGATCTTTTTCCTAAGCACTAAACTTTCCCTAAAACACGAAATTTAGCCTCAAATGACCTAAATAATCATTCATTATTCAACTTCCTCTCAAATTAAAGATCCTCTTTTCCAAGAACAAGAAACCCTAGCTCTCAAATTCAAGACCAATCCCCAGGCACTCACCCAGAACTTCAAGAAATTCATTATCCCAGGTATGTTAGATATTCATTCATGGATACCTTTCATCCATCGAGTCCAAATATCCTATTTTAATTACCAATTTAAAATCTTTCCAAGTTATTATGTTTTAAATTATGATTTCATCCATGAATCTCCACGTACTATTGAGTTTATACTATGCTACCATGAAATTATTGTTATTATTCAACCCTCCATGTTTTAACATTATTACTTATTGAATTAAACCATGAATTAATGCTATTATGATGAATTTATGCTATTCCTACAAGTTTCGTGACATTCCTATGATTGTTTTAAATCATGAACTACAAGTGTTTGATAAAATGCCTACATGAGTGATTTATTTAATAAAAGCCTTCATGTTTTGTCCTTTAAGATTTAGTGTCATTTTACTATTATTGTTTTGAGTCCTAGGGGTATTAAATCCCCGAAATCCATAGTTGTTTAATTAGTCTAGTCTCAGTACATTATAGAATAGTCTTCAAAACATACTATGAGCATTATCAGAATAGTCAGATATCAGTTAGTTAAACTCAGAACAGTCTAGTATTTCAGTGTCTTTAAGTTTGGAGTAGGATTTAGCACTGAGCGAGTGTAGGGATGGCAGCTTCCCCGTCAGATAGGCAAAGTCATTAGAAGCATTCCCTATACTCCAGAACTATGTAGCCAGCGTAGGATATGAGAAGTCACCCATCAAATTAGGCTTGACTATCCGCAGGGGTCACCCATCAGTTCAGGCTTCACACACTCATTCCTTTGGATATTATATCAGTTTAGTGGATCCACACAGCCATCGTTAGTACCCATGGCACGGTATTAATACCCTTCCAACTGGGTTACAGGTTGGACCTCGATTAGCTCAAATTAGGGAATGTCGATTAGATGATACCTCCCACAGTCTCAGATGCAGTCTCAGTTACAGTCCCAGTTAAATTATGCATTCTTAGGGTTGTTGGACCAAAGCATGCAGATACCAATATTTTTTTTCAGTATTTCAGTTTACAGAGTTTACTCAATCCAGGTTATATGCTTGGTCATCCATCCCCAGTGTCTACAGATTCTCTCGTATCTTTGGTATTTATAGACTATCATGCATACTCGGTATTTATATTCAGTTAATTATTCGTTTTGTTCATGAAATCATGCATTTTAGTCTACTTATTTAGCATACCAGTATATTCAAAGTACTGATCGCATACCTTTCTTTTGCACTATGATATATCATATCATAGGTATTGACACTTAGTTCCTAGGCCGCACTTAGACCTCAATCCTTATGCTATCAGCAGTACAGTATCAGTGGTGAGTCCTCATCATTCGAGGACATAATATTTTATTTCATATCTCTATTTTAGTAGTTAGAAGAGTTAGTTGGGGGCCTATCCCATCAACTCATAATCAGTCAGTCAATTTTAGAGGCTTTTCAGACATTAGAGTCAGTTATTCAGTATTCAGATATTCAGTTGACATGTCAGTTTATCAGTATTTAATCAGATTCGGTCAGTTTTTCTATAGATTAATATTTTAATATTGATTCAGTGACAAAACCTTATGGTAATATTAGATGTTTTTTGCAATTATGATATTATTATTCAGTGCTCACAATAGGTACCAGCTCATGGGTTAGCTTGTGGTCCCTTCGGAATGTAAGCACCGTGTGACGACTAGGGGGTAGGCTCAGATTGTTAAAAATTGGTATCAGAGCCTATGGTTTTAAAGTTTCCTAGAAAGTTTGAAAGTCACATCAAGTAGAGTCTTGTGCATGGATGTGTGGCACGCCACACTTATGGACGAGAGGTTCCAAGGCATTTAGGAAAAATGTTTCCCTTCTTTTAGTATTCATGTCGTATGAGTGAGCATAAGCTTAATTTAAACCCCCTGTCTAATCCATTTCTTCCTTCTATTTACAAAATATTCCTCCCAAGAAGAACGAAAGAAGAACGGGAAACCAGCCAGCCCCTTAGCCCATCTAGGAAGATCCTATGGACAAGCATGTCTATTATACAGAATTCAGAGTTGCGTTCACTACTTTAGCAAACTCTGTAGTATCCTAGAATTAACGGACAGATGTTGTTCTGGACAATCCAGTGGCCAATACTGTTACAACCAGAATTTAGGATTTCACCCGGATGAATTCTTCTTCTTTCACGGGATCTAAGTCTGAAGAGAATCCATAGGAATTCCTAGATATTATTTAGAAAGTCACAGATTCTATGGGGGTGACATCTAGTCTGAGTGCTGAGTTGGCTGCATACCAGTTGTAGAATGTAGCCCATACTTAGTTTAAGCAGTGAAAGGTTAATAGAGGTGCAAATGCAGGGCCTGTAGAATGGGAAGAGTTTGCCACAGCTTTCTTAGACAGATTCTTCCCATTAGAGTTGAGGGAGGCCAAGGTGTTAGAGTTTATTAACTTAAGGTAGGGCAGTATGAGCGTGCGGGAGTATTCCCTTAAGTTTACTCAGTTATCTAGATATGTTTCTTATGTGGTAGCTGATAACAGGTCCAAGGTGAGTAAGTTTGTGTCTGGTGTATCTGATAGTATAGTCAAAGAGTGTAGGACTACAATGCTGATTAGTTAGATGGGCTTGTCTAGGCTGATGGTCCATGCCCAACAGATAGAGGAGCAGAAGATTAAGGAAAGGGAGAAAGGAAATAAGAGAGCTATGATGGGTAGTTTTAATTTTAGTCAGCTAAAGTCAGAAGGTGGTAATCGTTCTCAATTTCACCAAAGTTCTCCAATCCCAGTGCCATCTTTGGCCAGTGCTCCAGTACCCAAATTCAGAAATGACAATAGGGATAGAGCGCTAGGCTCTAAGTCCCAGGTCAGTGTTAGCAGTGCTCGTACAAATTCTCTATGTCAAAAATATAGCAGACAGCATCAGGGTCAGTGTAGAGTAGGTAGTGATATGTGCTTAGGGGTCAGTTGATCTCGTACCTTAGAGCCAAAAAGATGATTTCAAAGGGGTGTATTTACCATATTGTTGTACAACAACTCTTAGGGGTCAGTTAATCTCGTACCTTAGAGCATAAAAGATGATTTTAAAGGGGTGTATTTACCATATTGTTGAGTCAATGACTCTAACTCACAAACTTCAACCCTTGAGTCAGTTTTCGTAGTCATGGAATTTCCAGATGTATTTCCTGAAGATCTCCCCAAAGTTTCTCCCGAAAGGGAAATCAACTTTGAAATAGACCTTCTTCCAAATACTCAGCCTATATCTATTTCACCATACATAATGGCTCCATCTAAACTCAAAGAGTTGAAAGAGTAGTTGAAGGATCTCTTAGATAAGGGATTCATCAAACCCTACGTCTTTCCGTGGGGCGCAACTATTCTATTCATGCGTAAGAAAGATGGTTCTCTCAAAATGTGCATAAACTACTGTCAGTTGACAAAGTCACATTCAAGAATAAATACCCACTTCCTAGAATCGATGACTTGTTTGATCAACATTAGGGTGCCAGCAATTTTTCAAAGATAGACCTCAGATCAGGCTATCATCAGCTCAGGGTTAGGGAATGTGACATTTTAAAAATAGCTTTCCGAACTTGGTATGGTCACTTTAAATTTCTAGTCATGTCCTTTAGTCTTACCAATGCCACAGCAGCCTTCATGGACCTGATGAATCGAGTGTTCAAATAGTACTTGGATATGTTCATCATAGTACTCATTGATGACATTTTTGTTTACTCTCGTAGCAAAATTATTCATACAGACCACCTCAGAGTAGTGCTTCAGACTCTTAGAGCTCACCAGTTGTTCGCTAAATTCAGTAAGTGTGAATTCTGGCTAAGATTAGTAACTTTCCTTAGCCATATTATATCTGGAGATGGCATTAGAGTTGATCCTTAAAAGACCGAGGCGGTGAGAAACTGGCCTAGACCCATCTCTCAATCAGATATCAGGAGTTTCTTAGGTTTAGCTGGCTATTACCATCGGTTTGTTGAAGAGTTTTCTTCTATTGCATTCCCAATTTCCAGATTTACTTAGAAGAAAGTTAAGTTGCAGTGGTCAAATTCATGCGAGAAGAGTTTTTAGGATTTGAAGACTCGACTCACCTCAGCCCCAGTCTTAACTCTACCGGATGGTTCAAATAGTTTTGTTATGTACTGTGATGCATCCAGACTAGGTTTAGGTTGCGTCCTTATGCACAGAGGTAAGGTATTAGCCTATGCCTCCAGACAGCTTAAACCCCATGAGAAGAATTACCCTACTCATGATATTTAGTTAGCAGCTATGGTGTTTGCCGTAAAGATTTGGAGGCATTACTTGTATGGGGTGTATGTGGATGTGTTCACAAATCACAAAAGCCTTTAGTATGTGTTATTTTAGAAAGTTTTGAATCTGCATCAAAGAAGGTGGTTAGAATTATTAAAGGATTGTGACATGAGAGTTTTGTATCATCCGAGCAAGGCCAATGTAGTGGTTGATGCCCTAAGTAGTTTGTCCAAGGGTAGTGTAGCTCATGTTGAGGATGGTAAGAAGCAGTTAACTTAGGAAGTCCATCAGCTTACCCGACTAGGTGTCTACTTAGTCAACTCAGCAGAAGGTAGTGTGTGGGTGTAGAGTAGCTCAGAATCATCTCTAGTTTTCGAGGTGAAGGAAAAGTAGGATAGAGATCCTAGTTTAGTTAAGTTGAAAGAATCATCCAGAGATCAGAAAGTGGAGGTTTTCTTCCAAGAGGGAGATGGGGTGCTACATTATCAGGGTAGATTGTGTGTGCATGGTGTAGATGACTTGAGGCAATGGATTCTTGTTGAAGCTCAAGGTGCTCATTACTGTATTCATCCAGGGGCCACTAAAATGTACCATAATTATAGGAGATCTATGGGGGAGTAGGATAAAGAGGGATACTGTAGAGTTTGTTGCTAAGTTCTTTACATGTAAGCAAGTTAAGATTGAGCACCAGAAGCCTAGTGGGTCCATACATGAGTTTAGTATTCCCACTTGGAAGTGGGAGGAAGTGAACATGGATTTTGTGACAGGTTTGCCTCATACTTGTCATTAGCATAATTCTATTTGGGTTACCGTAGACAAGATGACCAAATCAGCTCATTTCTTGCCAGTCCATACCTCTTATTTAGCAGAGGACTATGTCAAACTCTATCTCAAAGAGTTGGTTAGCTTGCACGGTGTTACCTTATCTATCATCTCAGATAGAGGTACCCAGTTTACCTCTCATTTCTAAAAAGCATTCCAAAAGGGTCTTAGTACCCAAGTCCATCTCAGTATAGCCTTCCACCCTCAGACAGACGGTCAAGCAGAAAGCACTATTCAGACTCTTGAAGATATGCTGAGAGCATGCGCGGTTGATTTTAAGGTAGTTTGGATGACCACTTTCCTTTGATTGAGTTAACATACAATAACAACTATCATTCTAGTATCCGTATGGCTTCATTTGAGGCTCTCTAAGATAGGAGATGTAGTACTCCAATTGGTTGGTTTGAAGTAGGTGAGGCTGCAGTAGTAGGGCATAATTTGGTGTTTGATGGGTTAGAGAAGGTTCAGTTGATCAAAGAAAGGCTTAGGGGGTCCCAGAGCTGACAAAAATTGTGGTTGATGCTCTCAGTAGATTGTCCATGGGTAGTGCAGCTCATGTTGAGGATGGTAAGAAGCAGTTAGCTCAGGAAGTCCATCAGCTTGCCCGACTAGGTGTCCACTTAGTTGACTCAGCAGAGGGTAGTATGTAGGTGCAGAGTAGCTCGGAATCATCTCTAGTTTTCGAGGAAAAGAAAAAGCAGGATAGAGATCCCAGTCTAGTTAAGTTGAAAGAATCAGTCAGATATCAAAAATTGGAGGTTTTCTCCTAAGGGAGAGATGGAGTATTGCATTGTCAGGGTAGATTATGTGTGCATGGAGTAGATGACTTGAGGTAATGAATTCTGGCAGACGTGCATAGTATGCATTACTCTATTCATCCAGGAGCCACTAAGATGTATCGTGATTTGTGGGAAATGTATTGGTGGAGTGGGATGAAGAGGGATATTGTAGAGTTTGTGGCTAAGTGCTTTATATGTCAGCAAGTTAATATTGAGCACCAGAAACCTAGTGGGTCCATACAAGAGTTCAGTATCCCCACTTGGAATTGGAAGGAAGTGAACATAGATTTTGTGACAGGTTTGCCTCGTATACGTTATCAGCATGATTCTATTTGGGTTATCGTAGATAGGATGACCAAATTAGCTCATTTCTTGCCAGTCCATACCTCTTATTTAGCCGAGGACTATGCCAGACTCTATCTTAGAGAGTTGGTTAGGTTGCATGGTGTTCCCTTACCTATTATCTCAGATAGAGGTACCCAGTTTACCTCTCATTTCTAGAAAGCATTCTAAAAGGGTCTTGGTACCAAAGTCTTTCTTAGTACAGCCTTCCACCCTCAGACAGATGGTCAAGCAAAAAGGACCATTCAGACTCTTGAGGATATGCTGAGAGCATGCATAATTGATTTTAAAGGTAGTTGGGATGACCACTTGCCTTTGATTAAGTTCGGATACAATAAAAGCTATCATTCCACTATCTTTATGGCTCCATTTGAGTCTTTCTATAGTAGGATATGTAGATCTCTCATTGGTTGGCTTGAAGTAGGTGAGGCCGCAGTAGTAGGTCCTGACTTGGTGTTTGATGCGTTAAAGAAGGTTTAGTTGATCAGAGAAAGGCTTAGGGCTTCCCAGAGTTGATAGAAACCATATGCCGATGTGAGGAGAAAGGACCTCGAGTTTGTGGTCAGTGATCTTGTGTACTTGAAAATCTCTCCCATGAAAGGAGTGAAGACATTCGACAAGAAAGGGAAACTCAATCCCCAATATGTAGGTCCCTTCAAAGTTCTCAGTCATTCTAAAAAGGTAGCTTATGAGCTTGAGTTGCCTTCAGATCTAGCCATAGTACACCTAGTGTTCCATGTCTTATTGTTGAAAAAGTGTATTGGTGATCCAGCTATAGTTATTCCCTTAGAAATTATAGATATTCAGAACAGTCTTTCCTTCGAGGAAGTTCCAGTTGAAATTCTTGACCATCAAGTTTGTAGACTAAGGAACAAAGAAGTTCCACTAGTCAAAGTTCTTTGGCGAAATCAGTCCGTTGAGGGAGCCACTAGAGAAGCAGAGGCAGATATGTGGACCAAGTACCCTCATCTTTTCTCTGCAAATCTAGATCCAGTATATGGTACTAATCTATTTAAGATTTCACTCTATCATGCTTAGTTTCAGTTACACATCATGTTCATGTCAGTCGTGCATTAATAAATCAGTTCAATCATGAAAACCATGCATCAGATATACATATTCAGGGTGTAAGCTCAGTCCAACAGTTTTCCTCAGCTTAACTAGTTTCATTCGAGGATGAATAATACCAAGGGGAGATATTGTAAAATCCCATATTTCCCTAGCATAATCTAAGTCTCAATACATGAGTATTCATATGAAAAATTTCTAAGTACTTATTATTTTTTAGTTTAGAGCCTACCATTGTGTAGGAAATTCAATTAGCTTTCCAACGATATAAAATTCGCCCAAATTCGATAACTGGGTAAGGAGTTATGGCGATTTTAAGTTTCAATAGTTAGACCCCATCATTTTAACCCTTAAAGCGTCGTGGAGAAAGTCTAAATGAAAATTTTCAATTTCCAATATGACTCCATGATAGTGGCACATCGTGGAGTAAGCTAATTTTTCATTTGGCATTTTCCACTGGGTCTCCGCAATGTGCGGCCAAATTGGCACTCCAAAGACTTACCATGATAGCCCTACGTCGTGATGTTTGTCCAAGTGCCAATTATCCATTTCCAGTAGCTTGGGGTGATAGTGGAGCATTGCGCAAACGCCAAAAATTGGGATAGTCAGTTTTCAGCTTCTATTTTAAATCCGTTTAAGGGTATTTGGGTTTTTTTCCTAACCCCTAAACTCGTCCTAAAACACAAAATTTAGCCCCAATTAACCTATATAGTCATTCATTATTCAATATCCTCTCAAATTAAAGATCCCCTTTTCCAAGAATAAGAAACCCTAGCTCTCAAATTCAAGACCAATCCTCAGGAACTCACCTAGAACTTCAAGAAATTATTTATCCCGGTTATGTTAGATGTTCATTCATAGATTCCTTTCATCCATCGAGTCCAAATATCCTATTTTAATTACCAATTTATAATCTTTCCAAGTTATTATGTTTTAAATTATGATTTCATCTATGAATCTCCATGTACTATTGATTCTATACCATGCTACCATGAAATTATTGTTATTATTCAATCCTCCATGTTTTAACATTATTACTTATTGAATTAAACCATGAATTAATGCTATTATGGTAAATTCATGCTATTCCTACAAGTTTCTTGACATTCCTATGATTGTTTTAAATCATGACTACAAGTGTTTGATAAAATACCTACAAGAGTGATTTATTTAATAAAAGCCTTCATGTTTTGTCCTTTAAGATTTAGTGTCATTTTACTATTATTGTTTTGAGTCCTAGGGGTATTAAATCCCCGAAATCCATAGTTGTTTAATTAGTCTAGTCTCAGTACATTATAGAATAGTCTTCAAAACATACTATGAGCATTATCAGAATAGTCAGATATCAGTTAGTTAAACTCAGAACAGTCTAGTATTTCAGTGTCTTTAAGTTTGGAGTAGGATTTAGCACTGAGCGAGTGTAGGGATGGCAGCTTCCCCGTCAGATAGGTACATTCATTAGAAGCATTCGCTATACTCCAGAACTATGTAGCCAGCGTAGGATATGAGAAGTCACCCATCAAATTAGGCTTGACTATCCGCAGGGGTCACCCATCAGTTCAGGCTTCACACCCTTAGTCCTTTGGACATTATATCAGTTTAGTGGATACACACAGCCATCGTTAGTACCTGTGGTACGGTATTCCCGCCCTTCCAACTGGGTTACAGGTTGGACCCAGATTAGCTTAAATTAGGGAATGTTGGTTAGATAATACCTCCCACAGTCTCAGATGCAATCTCAGTTACAGTCCCAGTTTAGTTATGCAGTCTTAGGGTTGTTGGACCAAAGCATACAGATATCAGTATTTTTTTCAGTACTTTAGTTTACAAATTTTACTTGATCCAGGTTATATGCTTGGTCATGCATCCTCAGTGTTTACAAATTTTCTCGTATCTTCAGTATTTATAGACTATCATACATACTTGGTATTTATAGATTCTTCATATTTTCAGTATCTGTGGATTCAATGTTCTCTACACAGTACTTTTTTTTTTGCATGCATACTCTATTAATTATTAGTTCTGTTCATGAAACTATGCATATCAGCCTACCTCATTTAGCATACCAGTACATCCAAAGTACTGATCGCGTACCTTTCTTTTGTGCTATGATGTATCATATCATAGGTGCTGATGCTCAATTCCCGGGCCGCACTTAGACCTCACTCCTCAGGCTATCAGCAGTACAGTAGTAGTGGTGAGTCCTAATCATTTCAGGACACATTATTTTACTTTATATCTTTATTTCAGTAGTTAGCAGAGTTAGTTGAGGTCTATCCTATCAACTCATAATCAGTCAGTCAGTTTTGGAGGCTTTTCAGACATTAAAGTCAGTAATTCAGTATTCAGATATTTAGTTGATATGTCATTTTATTAGTTTTTAATCAGATTCAGTCAGTTTTTCTATAGATTCATATTTTAGTATTGATTCAGTGATAAAACCTTATGGAAATATCAAATGTTTTCCGCAATTATGATACTATTATTCAGTTCTCACAACAGGTAACAACTCATGGGTTAGCTTGTGGTCCCTCAGGACTATAAGCATCGTGTGACGACTAGCGTGTAGTCCTGGGTCATTACAAACTTGGTATCAGAGCCTAAGGTTTTATAGGGTCCTAGAAAGTTTGAAAGTCGCATCAAGTAGAGAATTGGGCATAGGTGTGTATCGCACCATACTTATGGATGAGAGGCTACAAGGCGTTTAGGAAAAAAGTTTCCCTTATTTCAGTATTCCTGTTGTACGAGTGAGCATGAGCTCAAGTTAAACTCCCTATCTAGTCCATTTCTTCCTTCCGTTTACAGAACATGCCTCCCACAAAGAACGGAAGAAGAATAGAAAACCAACCAGCCCCTTAGTCCGTCCAAGCAGATCCTCTGGACGAGCATATCTCTCACGCAAAATTTAGAGCTTTGTTCACTACTCTAGCAAACTCCATAGAAGCCCAAAATGAATGGCCAGCTGATGTTCCAGCCAACCCAGTGGACAATACTACTGTAACCAGAATTTAGGATTTTATCCAGATGAATCCTCCTTCTTTCATAGGATCCAAGTTTGAAGAGAATCCACGGGAATTCTTAGATATGGTTCAGAATGTCACGGATGCTGTGGGGGTAATATCTAGTTAGAGTGTTGAGTTGGTTTCAGACTAGTTGTAAGATGTAGCCCATACTTAGTTTAAGCAGAAGAAGGTTGATGGGGTGTAGATACAGGGCCTGTAGAATGGGAAGAGTTTACTACAGCTTTCTTAGACAAATTTTTCCCATTGGAGTTGAGGGAGGCCAAGGTGTTAGAGTTTATTAACCTAAGGTAGGGCAGAATGAGCGTGATGGGGTAGTCCCTCAAGTTTACTCAGTTAGCTCAATATGTTCCTTATGTGGTAGCTAATAACAGGTCCAAGATGAGTAAGTTTATGTCTGGCATATTTGATAGTATGATCAAGGAGTGTAGGACCGCAATGCTGATTAGTGAGATAGGATTGTCTAGGTTGATGGTCCATGCCCAACAAATAAAGGAGCAAAATATTAAGGAGAGGGAGAGAGAAAATAAAAAAACTAGGATGGGTAGTTTTAATTTTACTCAGCCAAAGTCAGAAGGTGGTAACCATCCTCAATTTCACCAAAGGTCTCCAGTCCCAGCGCTATCTTTGGCCAATGCTCCAGTACCTAAATTTAGAAATAACAATAGGGATAGAGCACCAGGATATAAGTCCCAGTTTAGTGTTAGCAGTGCTCGTACAAATATGTCAGAAATGTGGCAAACACCATCAGGGTGAGGGTAAAACGGGTAGTGATGTATGCTTAGGGTGTGTCAAGCCAGGCCATCGGATTTGGGAATGTCATATAGTTGCTCAGAAAGGTAGGGATTTGTGCCAACAGGGCCCGTCCTACCAGTCTTCAATTTCATCCGGTCGCCCAACTCAGCAGGGTGCCACTTCCAGCGTTACCAGTGGTCAGCGTCCGTATAGATTATATGTTCTTTAATCCTACCAAGATTAGGAAAATTCTCCTAACATAGTTATTGATACGTTGCAAGTCTTTCACTTACATGTTTATGCCTTACTAGACCCTGGAGCTTCTCTTTCTTTTGTAACTCTATATATAGCCATGAATTTCGGAGTCAGTCCCAAAACTCTAGCAGAGCCCTTTTCTATGACTACCCAGTAGGCATTTCCATTATAGCCAGACAGGTATACAGGAACTATCCGATCATAATATCTCAGATAGATTTAGAGATGATGGATTTTGACATCATTCTCAGCATGGATTGGCTCCACTCATGCTATGCATAAGTTGATTATAGAAATAGAATAGTTTATTTTCAGTTCCCAAATGAACCATTCCTTGAATGGAAGAGTAGTACTACAGCCCTTAGGGGTCAGTTGAACTCGTACCTTAAAGCCAGAAAGATGATATCAAATGGGTGTATTTACCATCTTGTGCGAGTCAAAGACTCTAACTCAGAAACTTTAACCCTTGAGTCAGTTTCAGTAGTAAGGGAATTTCTAGATGTGTTCCCTAGAGTTTCTCCCAAAAGGGAAATCAACTTCAGAATAGACCTTCTTCTAGATACTCAGCCTATATCTATTCCACTATACAGAATGGCTCCAACTAAACTCAAAGAATTGAAAGAATAGTTGAAGGATCTCTTAGATAAGGGATTCATTAGACCCAACGTCTCCCCATGGAGCACACCTATTCTATTCGTGTATAAGAAAGACAGTTCTCTCAGAATGTGCATAGACTGCCGTCAGTTGAACAAAGTCACAGTCAAGAACAAATACCCACTTCCTAGAATCAATGCATTATTTGATCAACTTCAGGGTGCCAACTATTTTTCAAAGATAAACCTCAGATCAGGCTACCATCAGCTCAGGGTCAAGGAATGTGACATTCCAAAAATAGCTTTTCTAACTCGGTATGGTCATTTCGAATTTCTAGTCATGTCCTATGGTCTTATCAATGCCCCAACAGCCTTTATGGACCTGAAGAATCAAGTGTTTAAAGAGTACTTGGACATGATCGTCATAGTCTTCATTGATGACATTCTTGTTTACTCTCGTAGTAAAAATGATCATGCAGACCACCTCAGAGTAGTACTTCATACTCTTAGAGCTCACCATCTATTCGCTAAATTCAGTAAGTGTGAATTTTGGCTAAGATCAGTAGCTTTTCTTAGCCATATTATTTCTAGTGATGGCATTAAAGTTGATCCTCAAAAGACAAAGGCAGTGAAAAACTGCCCTAAACCCATCTCTCCATTAGATATCAGGAGTTTCTTGGGTTTAGCTGGCTATTACCATCGGTTTGTTGATGGATTTTCTTTTATTGCATTCCCCATGTCCTGATTGACTTAGAAGAAAGTTAAGCTTTAGTGGTTAGATTCATGCGAGAAGAGTTTGCAGGAGTTGAAGACTTGACTCACCTCAACCCCAGTCTTGACTCTACCAAATAGTTCAGATGGTTTTGTTGTGTACTGTGATGCATCTAGAGTAGGTTTGAGTTGTGTCCTTATGTAGAGAGGTAAGGTCATAGCCTATGCCTCTAGACAACTTAAACCCCATGAGAAGAATTACCCTACTCATGATCTTGAGTTAACAATTGTTGTGTTTGCCTTAGAGATTTTGAGGCATTACTTGTATGGGGTGAATGTGGATATGTTCACAGATCATAAACGCCTTCAGTATATGTTCTCTTAGAAAGATTTGAATCTGCGTTAAAGAAGGTGGTTAGAATTATTGAAAGATTATGACATGAGTATTTTGTATCATCCTGGCAAGGCCAATGTAGTGGTTGATGCTCTAAGTAGATTGTCCAAGGGTAGTGTAGCTCATGTTGAGGATGGTAAGAAGCAGTTAACTTAGGAAGTCCATCAACTTACCCAACTAGGTGTCCACTTAGTCGACTCAGCAGAAGGTAGTGTACGGGTGTAGAGTAGCTCAGACTCATCTCTAGTTTCCGAGGTAAAGGAAAAGTAGGATAGAGATCCCAGTTTAGTTAAGTTGAAAGAATCATCCAGAGATCAGAAAGTGGAGGTTTTCTTCCAAGAGGGAGATGGGGTGTTACGTTGTCAGGGTTGAGGCAATGGATTCTTGCTGAAGCTCAAGGTGCGCATTACTATATTCATCCAGGGGCCACTAAAATGTACCATAATTATAGGAGATCTATTAGGGAGTGGGATAAAGAGGGATACTGTAGAGTTTTTTGCTAAGTTCTCTACATGTAAGCAAGTTAAGATTGAGCACCAGAAGCCTAGTGGGTCCATACATGAGTTTAGTATTCCCACTTGGAAGTGGGAAGAAGTGAACATGGATTTTATGATAGGTTTGCCTCGTACCTGTCATTAGCATAATTCTATTTGGGTTACCATAGACAAGATGACCAAATCAGCTCATTTCTTCCCAGTCCATACCTCTTATTTAGCTGAGGACTATGCCAAACTCTATCTCAAAGAGTTGGTTAGCTTCCATGGTGTTCCCTTATCTATAATCTCAGATAGAGGTACCCAGTTTACCTCTCGTTTCTAAAAAGCATTCCAAAAGGGTCTTAGTACCCAAGTCCATCTCAGTATAGCCTTCCACCCTCAGACAGACGGTCAAGCAGAAAGGACCATTCAGACTCTTGAGGATATGCTGAGACCATGCGCGGTTGATTTTAAGGTAGTTTGAATGACCACTTTACTTTGATTGAGTTCACATACAATAACAACTATCATTCTAGTATCCATATGGCTTCATTTGAGGCTCTCTAAGATAGGAGATGTAGATCTCCAATTGGTTGGTTTGAAGAAGGTGAGGCCGCAGTAGTAGGGCCAAATTTGGTGTTTGATGCGTTAGAGAAGGTTCAGTTGATCAAAGAAAGGCTTAGGGCCGCCCAGAGCTGACAAAAATTATATACAGATGTGAGGAGAAAAGACCTCGAGTTTGAGGTTGGTGATCTTGTGTACTTGAAAATCACTCCCATAAAAAGAGTGAAGAGATTTGGCTAGAAAGGGAAACTCAGTCCCCGATATGTAGGTCCCTTCAAAGTTATCAGTCATTCCGAAAAGGTAGCTTATGAGCTTGAGTTGCCTTCAGATCTTGACTCAGTACACCCAGTGTTCTATTTCTCATTGTTCAAAAAGTGTATTGGTGGTCCGGCTGTAGTCATTCCCTTAGAAAGTGTAGATATTCAGAATAGTCTTTCCTTCGAGGAAGTTCCAGTTAAAATTCTTGATCATCAAATTCGTAGACTAAGGAACAAAAAAAGTTACACTAGTCAAAGTTCTTTGGCAGAATCAGTCCATTGAGGGAACCAATTGGAAAGTAGAGGCAGATATGTGGACCAAGTACCCTCATCTTTTCTCCGCGAATCTAGATCTAGTATAAGGTACTAATCTTTTTAAGAGTTCTCTCTATCATGCTCAGTTTTAGTTACACATCATGTTTATGTCATTCGTGCCTTTACAAATCAGTTCAGTCATGTAACCCATGCATCAGATATGCATGGTTAGGGTGTAAGCTCATTACAGCTGTTTTCCTCAGCTTAACTAGTTTTATTCGAGAACAAATGATCCCAATGGGGAGATATTATAACACCTCATATTTCCCTAGTATAAGCTAAGTCCTAATAGATGAGTATTCATATATATAATTTTTAAACACTCATTATTTTTTAGTTTAGAGCCTGCCATTGTGTAGGAAATTCAGTTAGCTTTCTAAAAATATAAAATTTACCCAAGTTCGATAACCAGGTAAGGAGTTATGGCGATTTTAAGTTTCAGTCATTAAACCATCATTTTAACCCTTAGCACGTCGTGGAGAAAGTCCAAATGACAATTGTCAATTTCCAGTATGACACTGCTATCATGGCGCATCGCGGAGCAGGCTAATTTTTTATTTGATAATTTCCAGTGGGCCTCCATGATGTTGGCGCATCGCGGGGGTGGCCAAATTGGCATTCCAAAGACTTACCATGATACCTCCACGTTGTGATGTTTGTCTACGTCCTAATTGTCCATTTCCAGTGGATTGGCACGATAATGGCGCATTGTGCCAAAGCCAAAAATCGGGATGGTTAGTTTTTAGCTTACAGTTTAAATCCATTTAAGGGTATTTCATCTTTTTCCTAAGCCCTAAACTCGTCCTAAAACACGAAATTTAGCCCCAATTGACCTAAATAATCATTCATTATCCAACTTCCTCTCAAATTAAAGATCTTCTTTTCCAAGAATAAGAAACCGTAGCTCTCAAATTCAAGACCAATCCTTAGGAACTCACCCAGAACTTCAAGAAATTCGTTATCCCAGGTATGTTAGATGTTCATTCATGGATTCCCTTCATCCATGGAGTCCAAATATCCTATTTTAATTACCAAGTTATTATGTTTTAAATTATGATTTCATCTATGAATCTCCATGTACTATTGATTTTATACCATGCTACCGTGAAATTATTGTTATTATTCAATCCTCCATGTTTTAACATTATTACTTATTGAATTAAATCATGAATTAATGCTATTGTGATGAATTTATGTTATTCTTCCAAGTTTCGTGACATTCCTATGATTGTTTTAAACCATGAACTACAAGTGTTTGATAAAATGCCTACAAGAGTGATTTATTTAATAAAAGTGTTAACGTTTTGTCCTTCAAGCTTTAGTATCATTTTACTATTATTGTTTTGAGTCTAGGGGTATTGAATATCTGAAATCCATAGTTGCTTACTTAGTCTAGTCTTAGTACATTACAGAATAGTCTTCAGAACATACTATGAGCATTATCAGGATAGTCAGATATTAGTTTGTTAAACTCAGAACAGTCTAGTATTTTAATGTCTTTCTGTTGGAAGTAGGATTTAGCACCGAGCAAGTATAGGGATGGCGGCTTCCCCATTAGATAGGCAGAGTCGTTAGTAGCAGTCCTTATACTCCAGAACTACGTAGCCAGCACAGGATATGAAAAGTCACCCGTCAAATTAGGCTTAACTATCTCACAGGGTTCACCTGTCAATTTAGGCTTGACATCCTTAGTTCTTTGGAAATTATATCAGTTTAGTGGATCCACACAGCCATCGTTAGTACCCATGGCACGGTATTAACACCCTTCCAAGTGAGGTTACAGGTTGGACCCTGATTAACTTAAATTGAGGAATGTCGGTTAGATGATACCTCTCACAGTCTCAGATGTTGTCTCAGTTACAGTCCCAGATCAATTATGCAGTCTTAGGGTTGTTGGACCAAATCATACATATATCAGTATTTTTTTTAGTATTTTAGTTTACAGATTTTACTTGGTCCAGGTTATATGCTTGGTCATGCATTCCTAGTGTCTACAGATTTTTATGTATCTTCAGTATTTACAGACTATCATGCATACTCGGTATTTATAGGTTCTCCATACTTTTAGTATCTACAGATTCCATGTTCTCTACTAAGTACTCCATGTTTTGCATGTATATTCAGTTAATTATTAGTTCTGTTCATGAAACCATGCATATCAGCCTACCTCATTTAGCACACCAGTACATTAAAAGTACTAATCGCATAGCTTTCTATTGTGCTATGATGTATCATATCACAGGTGCTAACGCTCAGTTCTCGGGCCATACTTAAACCTCACTCCTCAGGCTATCAGCAGTACAGTAGTAGTGAAGAGTCCTCATAATTCGAGGACAGATTATTTTCTTCATATCTCTATTTTAGTAGTTAGCAGAGTTAGTTGGGGGCCTGTCCCATCAACTCATAATCAGTCAGTCAGTTTTAGAGGCTTTTCAGACATCAAAGTCAGTTATTTCGTATTATGATGTTCAGTTGACATATCAGTTTATCAGTATTTAATCAGATTCAGTCAGTTTTTCTATAGATTCATATTTTAGTATTGATTCAGTGATAAAACCTTATGGCAACATTAGATGTTTTCCACAATTATGATACTATTATTCAGTTCTCACAACAGGTACCAGCTCATGAGTTAGCTTGTGGTAAATCAAATACCATGGTCTAATAATCAACAATTCTGATTAATTGATAATATTAGTATTAGTTGAAAATTTTCTGAAAGATTCTTGGGAAAATTTTCATTAACGCGGAATTTGTGTCGAGTAGAGCTTGTTGTTGTGATAATTCTTAATTCATGAGTTGTAGGGAAGGATTTATGTCACCATAAATAGAGACTAAAGTAAGTTTTGGATTCAAAGCTGGTGTTAAAGAGTACAGATTGACTTATTATACTCTTGGGTACCAAACCAAGGATATTGATATATTGGCAGAATTCTGAGTAACTCCTCAACCTGGAGTTCCACCTAAAGAAGCAGGGGCCGCGGTAGCTACCAAATCTTCTACTGGTACATGAACAACTATATGGACCGATGGACTTACCAGTCTTTATCGTTACAAAGGGCGATACTACCCCATTAAGCGTGTTATTGGAGAAAAAAATTAACATATTGCTTATGTAGCTTACCCTTTAGACCTTTTTGAAGAAAGTTCCGTCAGCAACATGTTTACTTTCATTGTAGGTAATGTATTTGGGTTCTAATCCCTGCGCGCTCTATTTATGGAAGATCGACGAATCCCTCCTGCTTATATTAAAACTTTTCAAGGTCCACCTCATGGGATCCAAGTTGAAAGAGATAAATTGAATAAGTACGGTCGTCCCCTGTTGGGATGTACTATTAAACCTAAATTGAGGTTATCTACTAAAAACTATGGTAGAGCTATTTCTGAATGTCTTTGTAGTGGACTTGATTTTACCAAGATGATGAGAACGTGAACTCACAACTATTTATGCATTGGAGAAATCGTTTCTTATTTTGTGCCGAAGCACTTTATAAAGCATAGACTAAAACAGGTGAAATCAAAGGGCATTACTTGAATGCTACTGTAGGTACATGCAAAGAAATGATCAAAAGAGCTGAATTTGCTAGATAATTAGGCATTCCAATCGTAATACATGACTACTTAACGGGGGGATTCATCGCAAATACTAGCTTGGCTCATTATTGCCGAGATAATAGTCTACTTTTTTACACCCACAATGCAATGCATATGGTTATTGATAGATGGAAGAATCATGGTATGCACTATTGGGTATTAGCAAAAGCGTTATGTATGTCTGGTAGAGGTAATATTCACTCTGGTACCGTAGTAGGTAAACTAGAAGGTGAAAGATACATAACTTTGGGCTTTTTTGATTTATTGCATGATGATTTTGTTGAACAAGATCGAAGGTGCGGTATTTATTTCACTCAAGACTGGGTCTCTTTACCAAGTGTTATACCTGTAGCTTCAGGAGGTATTCGTGTTTGGCATATGCCTACTCTGACCGAGATCTTTGGGGATGATTTCATACTACAGTTCGGTGGAGGAACTTTATGACATCCTTGGGTAATGCGCCAGGTGTCATAGTTAATCGAGTTGCTCTAGAAGTATGTGTAAAAGCTTGTAATGAAGGATGCGATCTTGCTCGGGAAGGTAATGAGATTATTCGCAAGGCTTCCAAATGGAGCTCGGAACTAGCTGTTGCTTGTGAGGTATGGAAAGAAATCTTATTTAATTTTACAGTAGTGGACGTTTTGGATAAGTAAAAATAGTAGACATTAGCAGATAAATTAGCAAGAAATAACGAAGGATAGGGAGAAAGAACTCAAGTAATTATCCTTCGTTCTCTTAATTTAATTGCAATTAAACTCGGCCCAATATTTTACTAAGAGGATTGAGCCGAATACAATAAAAATTCTATTGCATATATTTTGACTAAGTATATACTTACCTAGATATACAAGATTTGAATACAAAATCTAGAAAACTAAATAAAAATCTAAGACTCAAATCTTTCTGTTGTTGTCTTGGATCCACAATAAATCCTATGGATTCTTAGGATTGGTATATTTTTTTCTATCCTGTAGTTTGTAGTTTTCCTTAATCAAGCCAAGAGGCACAACTCTTTCTACCCATCCTGTATATTGTCCCCTTTGTTTCATTCCGTGTTGAAATGGAAGCTTAATTTATTACTTATTATTTTATTAGATTTTAGATTAGTTAGTGATTGGATATTAGTATTAGACGAGATTTTAAGAAAAAAATATTGATTTCTTTATAGGAGTATAGAAGAGGACAAATCTCTTTTTTCGATACGAATTTGACATGATATAGAAGAAGCCGCCCTTTATCAAAAATTATATTATTATATTTATATTATTTTAATAATAAAAGGAGGTTTCGACATATTAATATATAGTGAAGTATTTCCCCAGATTCAAAACTTTTTTTTTAATACTCACTAATAATCCTACTAATATTCCTAGTGATTGGATTTCTATGTTTAGTCTGATAGGAAATAAGATATTCAAATAAATAATTTTATAGCGAATGACTATTCATCTATTGTATTTTTATGCAAATAGGGGCCAAGAAAACTCTATGGAAAGATGGTGGTTTAATTCGATGTTGTTTAAGAAGGAGTTCGAATGCAAGTGTGGGCTAAATAAATCAATGGGCAGTTTTGGTCCTATTGAAAATACCAGTGAAGATCCAAATCAAAAAGTGAAAAACATTCCTAGTTGCGAGTTCTTCCTTTCGTGAAATTAGGAAAATAAAACGAAAATTTTCTTATCTTAGGTATATAATTTGAAATTAAAATATAGATAATAGAGTTTTGTATCTTTCTCTATCTCCCTAAAAAAGCCATTTTAGCTCAAAATTCATGTTGGGTCGGATTCAAACGAATCTTTCGATAATCTCTTTATCTATTTTTAGTAAATTAAAAGACAAGAACAAAAGACAAAGAAATGAAGAAAAATAATAAAGTTGATTATGATACATATCTTTCTCATGTAAGATATGAATAAGTCCATTTATTTAGTTCTACATTCTTTGCACTTATTCTTATTATACGTACTTAGTTAGATTTAGATATATAGATACTTAGATCTATACTAAGAATTTCAAATTCTTCAAATTCTATTAATAATAAATATTATCTAATTAGAATTCAAATTCTTAATTTACTTATAATTGTTTAATTATTACAAGATATCTTTATTTATATAATAACATAATAATAAATACAATATTGTAAATCGAGGTACCCCTTCTATGACAAATTTGAACCTTCCATCTATTTTTGTGTCATTAGTAGGCCTAGTCTTTTCGGCAATTGCAATGGCTTCTTTATTTATTCATGTTCAAAAAAATAAGATTGATTAGATCCGTTGGGATCCAATCTCATCCATTTTTTTTTAAAACATGGACTTGTATCATAACACGGATATCTATTTATTGGAATAGAGTATAACATGTGATTTCTACCGAAAATAAAGGAAAAAACTCCTATACCTGCAGAAACATGATATATGGATATATCCATTCTAGTAATTTTCAAATAGATCAGGATCACTGGATGGCTGAAATATAGTCGGTTAATCTCTATGTATATCGATATGTATAGTGGGATCGTATTAAATAAAGAGTATGTTATTATTTTAGATTTAACCAATTTGATGAATTACTCCTAAAGGTTGACATCAAATTAGTGCTAGTTCACCTCAAACTAGTACTAGTTGATGAGAGTTACTTCGAAAACAAAAAAGTAAAGCCAAATTTCTATGGGGTATTATCTCAATTCCAATAAAATGCAATCGGGTAAAGTATGACTTGGCGATCAGAACATATATGGATAGAACTTATAACGGTGTCTCAAAAAATAAGTAATTTTTGCTGGGCCTTTATCCCCTTTTTAGGTTCATTAGGCTTCTTATTAGTTGGAACTTTCAGTTATCTTGGTAGAAATTTGATATCTTTTTTTCCGCCTCATCAAATTATTTTTTTCCACAAGGAACCGTGATGTCTTTCTACGGAATTACGGGTCTCTTTATTAGCTCTTATTTGTGGTGCACAATTTCTTGGAATGTAGGTAGTGGTTATGATCGATTCGATATAAAGGAAGGAATAGTCTGTATTTTTCGTTGGGGATTTTCGGGAAAAAATCGTCGCATATTCCTCTGATTCCTTATAAAAGATATTCAGTCCGTTAGAATAGAAGTTAAAGAGGGTATTTATGCTCGTTGTGTTCTTTATATGGACATCCGAGGCCAGGGGTCCATTCCCTTAACCCGTACTGATGAGAATTTGACTCCATGAGAAATTAAACAAAAGGCTGCTGAATTAGCCTATTTCTTTCGCATACCAATTGAAGTATTTTAAGAAATTGAGAATCAGAACGTTCATTCAATTAAAGAAAACGTATATGAAAGAACCATAAAACGAAAACAAAAAAGAACTAACCCCAAGAAAAAGGCAGAATAAATTGGATTGGGAAGTAATACCACTCCTAGACCGCCTAATATAAGACCCGATCCTAGAAAGACTAAAAAAAATCATGTATTGGTTCAGATAAATCCATTTTTTATAAAAAAAAAAAAACGAAGAATTTCATGACTTTATTGACCTGACCAGGAAAAAAGAAGTTTTTCTATTTTTGATGATACTTTTAAATTGTTAATTGAATGAAATTATAATAGGTATTAATTAACGTAGATGTTTTTATTTTATTGGACCACTATTAATTCTTTATTCGTCGAATCCATTGATAAGTTGTGAAGAGTTTAACCATAAATAATCCCTTAACCAGCCCATCAAATAAGTGGAAGATTCATTAAACTGTGAAACGTTACCCTGCCATAATAGATGTGCTTCCAATGCCAAAAAAAAGTAACTCATCCAATAGTATTTAACATCCAAAAAACTGCCAAATAAAACGCATTCCATGCTGAAATATCACAAGTACCACCTCATCCTGGGCCATCGCACAAAAAATTATAATCAAAATCCTTTTTATTTGGCATTAACTTGGAACCGTGTGCATCTAAAGCACCTTAGACGAAGATCAATGTAGTTGTATGTAAACCAAGAGCAATAGCATGATGAAATAAAAAGTCTCCAGGATCTATTATTAAGAATAATGAATTATTATTTTCATTAACAATATTTAACCAACTTGGCAACTAGATGCTTCGACCCGCATTAAATGCTGGGCCACTTGTTGTAGATAAAAGTACATCGAACCCATATTAATTTTTACCATGAGTGGATTGTGTCCACTGAGAAAATATAGATTCAATTATGATTTGCTTCTCCGGAGTTCCAAAGGCAAGCATGACATCATTATGAACATAAAGTCCCAGGGCATGGAATCCCAGAAAAAGGCTGGCCCAACTTAAATGAGATAAGATAGCTTTTTTATGATCTAACATTCTTCCCAATACATTATCTTCATTTTGCTTTGGATTGAAATCTCTAATGAAAAACATAGCTCTGTGAGCAAAAGCTCCTGTCATGATGAATCCTGCGATATATTGGTGGTGGGTATATAATGCAGCTTGAGTAGTGAAGTCCTATGCTATGAATGCATAAGCAGGTAAAGAGTACATGTGTTGAGCTACCAAAGAAGTAATAACCCCTAAATAATCTAAAGCAAGGCCTAATTGAAAATGAAGTGAATTGTTGATCATGTCATAACGACCCTTATATCCACGCCCCAATCACCCCCTGGAGGAATATATGCATCTAAAAGTCTTTCATACTATGCCCAATCCCAAAATTGGTTCTCTACATATGACCAGCAACGAGAAAAATAAATGCAATAGCTAAATGGTGATGAACAATATCAGTCAACCATAAACTTTGTGTTTGTGGATAGAATCCCCCGAGAAGAGTTAGAATGGCAGTTCCCACCTCTTGGGCGGTACCAAATAAATTACTACTTGAATCGGGGTTTTGAGCATAAAATTCCATTGACCTGTAAACAGTGGGCCTAACCCTTGGGGATGCGGTAATACATCTAAGAAATTCTTCCACCGAACGTACTCCCCTCTGGATGCAGGAATAGCAATATGACTAAATGCCCTGTCCAAGCCAAGGAACTTACGCCAAAAAGTCCTGACAAATAATGATTTAGACGAGATTCGGCATTTTTAAACCAGGAAATGCTCGGTTTCCATTTTGGTTATAGGTTTAACCAACCTACTATTAAAGATATGGCAGAAAGAAATAATAGAAAAAAAGCGCCAGTATAAAGATCTTGATTAGTGCGTAAACCGATTGTATACCACCACTGATAAACACCAGAATAAGCGATATTCACTGGGCTAAGAGCACCCCCTCGAGTAAAAGCTTCCATGGTCGGTTGACCAAAATGAGGATCCTAAATTTCATGAGCAATAGGTCTTACATATAAAGGATCCTATACCCA
>NW_025851419.1:0-1681 GCF_002878395.1 Capsicum annuum
TGATAAGCACCCGGATTCCTCATTCCGGCGTTGACCGGTAAGGATTGTGGAGTGTTTGGTTGCTGCCCCGTTGCAAGCTCAAATGGACTACGACCCGTGGACTCACTCCGTTGCAAATTATATGAGAATTGGGCCGTGTCGAGCAACCGTGACCAGTCCTTTTGATTGGCACTAACAAAGTGCCTCAAGTAGCACTCGAGTAATCCATTTACTCGTTCCGTTTGCCCGTCGGTTTGGGGATGGAAGCTGGTTGAAAAGTGCAGCTCCGACCCCAATAAGCTGAATAATTCCTTCCAAAATGCCCCCGTGAATCGCGGGTCTCGATCACTAATGATATGCCTAGGCACGCCCCAAAGTTTAACTACGTCTTTGAGAAACAATCGGGCTGCCTCCTTGGCTTTACAATTCGACGTGGCAGCTGAGAATGTTGCATATTTGGAGAAGCGATCAACGACGACCATGATTGTTCCGCAACCCTCCGAGTTCGGCAAACATGTGATGAAGTCCATGGTGACGCTGTCCCATGGTTTCTCCGCGGTGGGCAGCGGCTCAAGTAATCCACCGGGCGCCTTGTGTTCCACCTTGTCTTGTTGGCAAACAAGGCAGGTGCGAACATATACCTCTATGTCGTCCCTCATGCGAGGCCAATAATAAGCTGCTTCTAATAAAGCCATGGTTCGCTTCTGTCCCGGATGACCAGCCCATGTCGTGTCATGGCCCTCCTTGATCAACAAACGCCTAAGATTTTTCCATCTCGGCACATACACTCGCCTTCCGGTGGTGTATAATAATCCGTCTTCTTCCCAAAACTTTTGGGTCTTGCCTTTGCGTGCCAAATCAAGAAGTTGTTTGGCAACGGGATCATGTTCCATCCCTTCTTTGATGGTGTCCAGCACACCACAGCTGGTCGTGCTTAACAGTGCCGACAAAACAACCTTGCGGCTTAGTGCATCGGCCACAACGTTTGCCTTTCCCGGTTTGTACTCCAATGAGTAATCAAACTCCGCCAAGAAGTCTTGCCATCGAGCCTGCTTCGGCGATAGTTTCTTTTGTGATTGGAAGTAGCTGGTCGCTACGTTATCCGTCTTGACAATGAAATGGGCGCCCAACAAATAATGACGCCAAGTCCTTAGGCAATGGACGATGGCCGTCATCTCCTTTTCGTGGACTGTATAGCGCCGTTCCGCTTCATTTAATTTCCTGCTTTCAAACGCTATCGGGTGGCCCTCTTGCATTAGGACGCCACCAATAGCAAAGTCGGATGCATCCGTTTGCACCTCAAACAGTTTCGTGAAGTCCGGTAAAGCCAAAACCGGTTCCTTGATGATGGCTGCCTTGAGGTTGTCGAATGCCCCTTGACACGAACTATTCCACTCCCAAGCACGATTCTTCTTCAATAAGTCCGTGAGAGGAGCAGCAATATCCGAGTATCCAAGGATAAATCTCCGGTAATAATTGGCTAGGCCAAGGAAGGACCGTAATTCGGGCACCTTCGTTGGAACTTCCCAATCCCGGATCGCCTCAACTTTGTCGCTATCCATTTGGATCTGCCCTTGGCTGATCGTATGGCCCAAGAATTGTACCTTCGGTTGTGCAAAAGTGCACTTCTCCCTCTTGACGCACAGCTCGTTTTCCCGTAGCACATTAAACACGATTTGAAGGTGCCTAACGTGCTCTTCCA
>NW_025851420.1:0-1559 GCF_002878395.1 Capsicum annuum
GATATATAATGCTGATGATATCCTCGACGCCAGCGTTGTGTCTAGCACGCCAACAGATATGTAATGGCCTCTGTGGCAATGATATGTGATGGCCTTTACGGCAATGATATGCAATGGCCATTGTGGCAGTGATAAAATAATTTTACCTGGCTTCATTTGTCAGTGTCCTGCTTTTTACATGTACCTGTAATCAAGGTAGACGATTAGTAGACACAAAGTTGCTTTTACTAGCGACTATTTTTAGAAAACTTCTAAATACAATATTCATAAAGAAGACTAGGCGCATTTGATTGTCGCCTGTGATCTCAAGAAATGAGATGGATAAATCAAAAGGTCCTCAATAAATAGGTGTTAACCCATTTTTAGGGCTATCCTAAAATACCATTCTTGGGCATTAATGATCTGTTGTGGCTCCCAATTTGCGCGAGGATTTTTGAAAGAGACTCTCATTTTTGTGTATTGATCCTTGCATCCACAGAAAAATGATTATTTTGAATGAAATTACTCCATGTTGATCTTCTTTGATCCTCGATTTGCTCCTTGCTATCTCTCAGGCATTCCGTCATGTTGGGACTTCCACCCTGACACTCCATCCCAAATGATGTATAGAAAAGTACTAAATAAGTGAGTTGTAAGATTTTTGAAAATAGACTTAAATTTTTGAAAATAATTTTGAAAACTTCTGTAAAACTTTGGAAAATCTCTACCAGTCATGTCATGTACTAGCTCAAGGAACGTCCTCCTCGTGGTTTTGAATATATACGCTGGATGGTTTCCAAAACTCATGATCATTGTTGGAGGGTTTCTTCAAGTAGTTCTATCATAGCCAAAAATTGAGTCTACCCAGACTTTATTACAGTTGGTGGCTTCCAAACCTTTAACCTCTGGTTCTAGGGAATTTGGAATATGTTCTGGCATTTGGTGGAAATTTTGAGGTCTTTCTCAACATTTCTTCCTTAGTTTAAAGTTGTTTGAGATGATACCAATTCTAGTGGATCTGAAGTCTTTACTAATCTTCATTCTCTTTGTTGGATGTCGATCTTCTCTATTGAATTTTTGAGATTCCTTCTCTAAAATTCTGCCCCAGTTTCCATTTCCTGGGGTTATATGACCGAGCCATTGGGGCACCTACGTATCCCGTTGAAGCAGGAATCAGGTCAAACATAGTTCAGGACTACGCTAGGGATATATATAAAAAATCTAATGGATTGACCGAAGCCGACATAGGCCGCCTACGTATCCTTTTTGTTGGCATTCAGGTCATCACGTAGTTCATACATAAAGAGAAACGATAAATTATCCTAAGGGGTTGACCGAAGCCAATATAGGCCGCCTACGTATCCCTTTCTTGGGAATTCAGGTCAAACGTAGTTCGTACATAAGAGAAAGGATTCTAGGCAGTTACACACTAGCAAACAACATTATTACAAAGGCGATTACAAACAAACTAAGAAAACAAAAAAACTAGAACGTCATTCAAACATAATATATCTTTACCGCATCAGAATTGATTGGTTTGGTCCACTCTGTGCCATCCATCTCAGACAAAATCAGAGCTC
>NW_025851421.1:0-3586 GCF_002878395.1 Capsicum annuum
GGGTTCTAAATAGAAAGTAAAATCCCATTTTTCAGGAGGGTCCTAAATAAAAAGAAAAATCCCATTTTCCAGGACGGTTCTGAACAAAAAGTAAAATCCCATTTTTCAGGAGGGCCTTAAACTAAAGTAAAATCCCATATATTTCAGGAGCATCCTGAACAGTAAATAGAATTTTATTTTTCAGAAGGGTCCTGAACAGATAGTAAAATCCCATTTTTCAGGAGGGTCCCGAACAGAAAGTAAAGTCCCATCTTATAAGAGGGTCCTGAACAGAATATAAAATCATATTTATCAGGAGGGTTCTGAACAGGAAGTAAAGTCGAATCTTTTAGGAGAATCCTGAACAGAAAGTAAAATCTCATTTTTCAGGAGGGTCTTGAACAGAAAGTAAAGTCCCATCTTTCAGGAGGGTCCTGAACAAAAAGTTAAATCCCATTTTTTAGGGGAATCCTGAATATAAAGCAAAGTCCCATTTTTCAGGAGGGTTCTAAACAGAAAGTAAAGTCCCATTTTTGTGGAGGTTCCTAAACAAAAAGTAAAATCCCATTTTTCAGGACGGTTCTGAACAGAAAATAAAATCCTATTTTTAGGGAGGGTCCTGAACAGAATGTAAAATACCATCTTCTAGGAGGGTCCTGAGAAAAATTAAAAGCCCACTTTTCAGGAGGGTCCTGAACAGAAAGTAGAAGCCCATATACCAGTTTTCAAGAGGTACCTGAACAGAAAGTAAAATTGCACTTTTGTGGAGGGTCCTAACAGGAAGAAAAATCTCATTTTTCAGGAGGGGCTTGAACAAAAGTAAAATCTCATTTTTTAGGAGGGTCTAGAATTGAAAATAAAATCCCATTTTCAGGAGAGACCTTAACAGAAAGTAAAATCCCAATTTTTAGGAGGGTCTATTACAGAAAGTAAATTCCTTTTTTTAAGAAGGGTCCTAAACAGAAAGTAAAATCCCATTTTTCTGGAGGATCCTGAACAGAAAGTAAATTCTCATTTTTTCAGAGGATCAAAAACATAAAGTAAAATATCATTTTTAGGAGGGTCCCAAACAAAAAGTAAAGTCCCATTTTTAAGGAGGGTCTTAAACAGAAAGTAAAATCCCATTTTTCTGAAAGGTCCTGAACAAAAGAAAAATCCCATTTTTCAGGAGGGTCCTAGACAAATGTAAAATCTAATTTTTTAGGAGCATCCTGAACAGTAACTAGAATTCTATTTTTTAGAAACGTCCTGAACAGATAGTAAAATCTCATTTTTTAGGATGGTCCTGAACAGAAAGTAAAGTCCCATCTTATAAGAGGGTCCTGAACAGAATGTAAAATCATATTAATTAGGAGGGTCCTGAACAGGAAGTAAAGTCGCATCTTTCAGGAGGGTCCTAAACAGAAAGTAAAATCTTATTTTTCAAGAGGGTCCTAAACAGAAAGTAAAGTCCCATCTTTCAGGAGGGCCCTGAATAGAAAGTTAAATCCCATTTTTCAGGGGAATCCTGAACAAAAAGCAAAGTACCATTTTTCAGAAGGGTTCTAAACAGAAAGTAAAATCCCATTTTTCAGGAGGGTCCTAAATAAAAAGTAAAATCCTATTTTTTAGGACGGTTCTGAACAGAAAGTAAAATCCCATTTTTCAGGAAAGCCCTGAACTAAAGTAAAATCCCATATTTTTTAGGAGCATCCTGAACAGTAAATAGAATTTTATTTTTCAGAAGGGTCCTGAACAGATAGTAAAATCCCATTTTTCAGGAGGGTCCAAAACAAAAGTAAAGTCCCATCTTATAAGAGGGTCCTGAACAGAATATAAAATCATATTTATCAGGAGAGTTCTTAACAGGAAGTAAAGTCGAATATTTCAGGAGGGTCCTGAACAGAAAGTAAAATCCCATTTTTCAGGAGGGTCCTGAACAGAAAGTAAAGTCCCATCTTTCAGGAGGGTCCTGAACAGAAAGTTAAATCCTATTTTTTAGGGTAATCCTGAATATAAAGCAAAGTCTAATTTTTCAGGAGGGTTCTAAACAGAAAGTAAAGTCCCATTTTTCTGGAGGTTCCTAAACAAAAAGTAAAATCCCATTTTTCAGGACGGTTCTGAACAGAAAGTAAAATCCTATTTTTTAGGAGGGTCCTGAACTGAAACTAAATTCTCATTTTTCAGGAGGGTCCTTAACATAATGTAAAATCCCATCTTCTAGGAGGGTCCTGAGAAAAATTAAAATCCCACTTTTCAAGAGGGTCCTGAACAGAAAGTAGAAGCCCATATACCATTTTTCAAGAGGGACCTGAACAGAAAGTAAAATCGCACTTTTTCAAAGGGTCCTAACAGGAAGTAAAATCTCATTTTTCAGGAAGGTCCTGAACAAAAGTAAAATCTCATTTTTTAGGAGGGTCTAGAATTGAAAATAAAATCCCATTTTCAGGAGAGACCTTAACAGAAAGTAAAATCCCAATTTTTAGGAGGGTCTATAACAGAAAGTAAATTCCCATTTTTCAGAAGTGTCCTGAATAGAAAGTAAATTCCTTTTTTTAAGAAGGGTCCTAAACAGAAAGTAAAATCCCATTTTTCTGAAGGATCCTGAACAGAAAGTAAATTCTCATTTTTTTAGAGGATCATAAACATAAAGTAAAATCCCATGTTTAGGAGGGTTCCAAACAAAAAGTAAAATCCATTTTTCAGGAGTGTCCAGAATAGAAAGTAAAATCCCATTTTTTAGGAGGGTCCTGAACAAAAGTAAAATCCCTCTTTTCAGGAGCGTCTTGAACAGAAAATAGAATTCTATTTTTCAGAAGGGTCCTGAACAAAAGTAAAATCTCATTTATTAGGAGGGTCTTGAACAGAATGTAAAATCCCATTTTTTCGGAGGGGCCTGAACAAAAGTAGAATCTCATTTTTCAGGAGGGTTTTGAACGAAAAGTAATATCCTATTTTTCAATGGGGTCTTGAACAGAAATAAAATTCTATTTTTCAGGAGGTTCCTGAACAAAAGTAAAATCCCATTTTGAAGGAGGGTCCTGAACAGATAGTAAAATCCCATTTTTCAAAAGGGTCCTGAACAGGTAGTAAAATTTCATTTTTCAGGAGGGTCCTGAACAAAAGTAAAATCCCATATTATAGGAGTGTCTTGAAGAAAAGTAAAAACCCATTTTTCAGGAGGGTCCTCAACAGAAAATAGAATAAAATTTTTTAGGAGGGGCCAGAACAGATAGTAAAATACCATTTTTCAGAAGGGTCTTGAATAGAAAATAAAGTCCCATTTTTCAGGAGGGTCCTGAACAGAAAGTCAAGTTCCAATTATTCATGAGGGTTCTGAACAGAAACTAAATTGCTATTTTTTTAAGACGGTTCTGAACAGAATGTAAAAGACCATTTTTCAAGAGGATCCGGAAGAAAAGTAAAATCTAATTTTTCAGAAGGGTGTTGAACAGAAAGTAAAATTCCATTTTTCAGGAGCGTCCTGAACAAAATTAAAATACCATTTTTCAGGAGAGTCCTGAACAGAAAGTAAAATCCTATTTTTCAGGAGGATTACGAACAGAAAGTAAAATCTCATCTTTTAGGAGGGTCCTGAACAAAAGTAAAATCTCATTTTTCAGGAGGG
>NW_025851422.1:0-3291 GCF_002878395.1 Capsicum annuum
ACTCAATGCATAACAAAAAAGAGGACAATTCATATCATATCTTATTTAAGTAGATGCATGGTGTCCATCATATCATTAAAATATACTTCAAGATCTTAAAAAGATAAGATCTAATCTGATTGAACAAAAATAAAACTTTATCAAAAAGAAAAAATGCACAGAAATCCATTACTCAATTTTAGTAAAAAAGGAAAACATACTTTGCGAAACCCTTTCACCTAATCAATCGTGGTGAAGTCAAGAATAGATTCACCAAATCATACACCTTAAGCTAGGATTGATATGAGAGTGAGGTGAGTTTTAAGAGAAAGATGAGGTTGGGTTTTTTTTGTTGTAAGAAAATTGTATTCTGTTGCTGAGAAGAGGACAGAGAGGAATTTGATGTTACTAATTTGATGACTTTAAGGAAATTGCTCAGTCACTTAACGTGTTTCTGACCCAAGAGAAATGAAAAACGAAAGATCAATTGGTGTGCACGGTCTATGATTTTAGTGTACTATCATGCCTTTATTTTATTTTATTTTTCTAAAAAAGAACCTAAGAAGGAAACAGACAAAAATCTTAATACTTGAAATATAACACCTAGACTGTAACACTTAAAGCATAACACCTAAAATATAATTCCTATATATATACTCTTCAAAAATATTGTGAAGAGTTCACTAATCGAATTTTTGTAATCCATTTTGAATTCTAGTTTCTCTCACTCTATATCAAATTCAAGTTGAAGCAATGCAAAGCAAAGAATACTAAGTTTTGTTTATATATAAAACAAAAAACTTAGTATGCGATTTCTATTAAAAAAGCAAAGAATACTAAGTTTTGTTTTATATATAGAACAAAAAAAATTAGTTTGCAATTTCTATTTGTGACAGTAGATATATATAAAACAAAACTTAATATTTTTTGTTTTTCATTTCTTCAAGTTGAATTCAATATAGGGTGAGAGAAAGTAGAATCCAAAATGGATTACAAAGATTTGATTAGTTAACTCTTCATAATATATGTGAAGAGTATATATGTAGGCGTTACATTTTAGGTGTTATGCTCTAAGCGTTACAGTCTAGGCGTTATGTATTAAGATTTTTGTCTCTTTCTTTTTAGGTTCTTTTTTGTTTCTAAAAAAAAATAAAGGCATGATAGTACATTCTTCTTTCATTTTTCATTCCTTCAAGGTCGGAAACGCATCAATTGACTGAGCACCTCCATAAAATCACCAAATTTGTAACATCAAATTCCTCCTCGCCCTCTTCTCATCAAGATAATTCAATTTCCTTAGAGTAAAAAAATCCATCCTCAACTTTTTCGTAAAACTTACCTCATTCTCATGTCAATCCTAGTGTAAGGTGTATGATTTGTTGAATCTGTTGCTGACTTCACCAAGATCGATTAGTGTAATTGAGTAATGAATTTCTATGCATTTTTTTTTGATAATGTTCTATTTTTGTTCTATCAAATTAGATCTTATTTTTGGGAGTCCTTGAAGTATATTTTAATGATATGAGGGACACCATGCATCTTGTTAAGTCAGACATGATATGAATTGTGCTCTTTTTTTGTCATGCATTAAGTCTTTAATAGGAGACGCATGATCTAGGTGTTGTACAAAGAGTGTATTTGAATTTAGAAGTTCACTAAAAATGTGCAAATAATAAATGTAGTATCCAATTATTGACAACTCAAGTCATTATTTTAAAATTCAAAATCCATAAAGTTAAAATAACGACTCCATTTTTGTGCGAGTTTTTCTTGCTCTTTTCGTTATAAATAACATTACGATTTATTTTTCTTTACATGAAAAAAATCAAGATATGTGTGTATTTGTTCGTGTGTGAGCAAGTAATATACGTGCATTGAATATTACATCAGATTCTTAATTAGCTTCAAAGTAATAAAAAAAATTATTTTATATGTACATATGATCACAAGACTTAAAAGTGAACTTAACGGAGGTGCAAAAAGCTGTGACATTGGCAGTGAAATTGAGGGTTCTGTCAATCGGTATTTCTATATATTGTTTTGATGATGAGCAGCTAACTACAAGGAACCAGGTCCCTTGATGTGAATGGTACATCATAGCTGGAATGCGTGTCTACACAAGTTTTGTCTTCTTGTGTAACAAGCTTGCAGGTATTGCTTGTACTGAATGGGACACCTGGACCAATCTTTTTTCGGTCCTAATCATCACTCATCTATAAAAGAAAAAAATGATTCTTTATCAAATGGTTTTTCCAATTACAAAGACTGAAGAGGGGCAACGAAACCCCCCTTTTTCAGCATTGCTCAATTTCTTAGCTGATTATGTGTGCTTAGATAGGATTTGATCTTAAGTGAGATCTGATTTGTAATTGAATTACTCATGCTATAAGAGTAATGTTTTTCTTTGATGAGCAAAGTTCTTAGGTAGAGTTGCCTAAGCTTGATATTGATTAGAGTTAATTAGTGTAGAAGTTCCTTGACAGAGTTATCAAGATAAGCTTGTAATAAAGTTATTACAAGCGAAAGGAACCTAGAGTTAGATTTAGTAAAGACTGTAATCAAGAGTTTGATCATAGTGGATTTTGAAGTACTTGTGAGGGCAAACCATAGTTTTTTCCTTCCTTGAACAAAGGGGATTTTCATGTTAAAATTTTGTGTTTTTACTCTTCCTGCACTGTCCTTTGATTCCTGGTTATTTTACTAGTTTTTGTCTGTGATTGACTTTGAGGGACCTGGCCCTCACTGTGTGGTGCAACCTCAAGGGTTTCAACAATTAGTATTAAAGCCAAAGAAGTATAAAAGGTTTACACCTAGAGTGATTTAGTTATCATGGTTGCTCTACCTAATCAGGAAGAAGGAAAATCTACCTCTAGGCCACCTAGATTTAATGAATAGTACTATGGGTGGTCGAAAATAAGGATGTTTGACCTCATTAAGGCTAAAGATAGTAAGCTGATGGACATAAGTCTTGATGATCCTCGTGTTCCTATTAGAGATGTCAAAGAAGGAGAAGTTACAAGAATGGTTGTCTAAAGAAGGAAAGAGTTCCATAATCAAGATAAAAAGAGGATTGAAAAAAATTACAAAGCCAAGAAGCCGTTGGTTTGTGGTATAGGGCATGATGAATACAACAAAATTTCTGCTTGTGAAAGTGCTAAGGAGATCTGAAATTTTTTGAGGATTGCTCATGAAGGTACTTGTGATGTAAAAGATTCAAAAGTAGACATGCTGACTACTCAGTATGAGACCTTCACTACAAAAAAAGGAGAAACAATCCAAGAGATACATATAAGATTCACTTTTGTTGCAAAT
>NW_025851423.1:0-2063 GCF_002878395.1 Capsicum annuum
GTATTGATCGTGCTATTGAGCTTCAAGCAATAAGTCTCAATTTCTATTGATTTCCATACTTGTCGAATGGGTAAGTGATAATGAGCAAGAATCGCAAGGCTCAAGTGATGACACTACCCATTGGGCATGATTGTCTGTAAGAATGAGACTCAAGGATGAAGTTGAAAGTGTAGTAAGGACTGAGGTGCATGTTGTCTGTGAGGTGGCAGAATGGATTAGGAAGTCAAATACGAATTAGTTACTTCAGAAGGAGAATGTGAAAATATCATTAATTATTGTTGGAAGAACACTGAGGCCTGTGGAAAGACATACTATAAGGCAAGTATAAGTGCACTCGGAGGAATAAGTTACAGCGTGGACTTATTGAGACTTCCTTTATTTCTAGAGTGCGAGTCAACTAAGTTTCAACATAATTTTCTTATATCTGGTCAGCTAAGCATTCGCTAAGAGCGGGGTCCATTGAATACCACCTTATCTTGCATTTTTATAAGAGGCTATTTCCACTACTCGAATTTGTGACCTCTCGATCACATAATAACACCTTTACCATCTATGCCAAGGCTTTCTGTAACAAGTATTTAGATTATCTACAAACAAAATAAAAAGTATTATGTTTCCTTTATAATTCTGCAGTAATTTTTTAGTATGTAATCATATTTAATAGTACTATCTTCTACTTATAACAAAGAATCTCTATTAAGAAAGCAAGAGAGCAAATAGATATGAAGGTTTGTGAGTTTTAAAACTATTCAAGTTACGCTTATTTACCATGGCAACTGCAAATCAATGCCGACAACAGGATGTTGCTCAGATGGTAAGCACCTCTCACCACCAACCTAGAGGTTAGGGCATGCATGGCAACACGATTCTCTCTCTCAATCTCCTTACGAGCCAACCTAATTCTGGCCTCAAATCTCGCCTCATGGTGAACCAATTCTTCTCTAGCCCTTTCCAAATCATTATTTAAGACGTGCAGAGTAGACTGATAGTTCTCTTCTACCTCTCGTCGAGCCTGCTTAATTCTGACTTCGATCTCCGCTTCTCGATCCACTAGCTCTCTGGCTGACCTTTCTGGCATAGCTTTAGGAGGAGGTTGGTCATGAAACCATAGCAGATATCAATAGTCTACCTCGCCCTTGTCGAGGTCTTCCACCATGTGATCGAAACCTGAAAGTACACATCCTCCCCAAATCTTAAGTATCTCAGTCTTCCTTAGAGAGATGTCAGGGAGGAATTCGTATATGAACTCTTTCATATCCTCGACTGGCGGTATATGCTGACGTCGACCGAATTGTCGCATGACTCTTAGTGGCACGTAGGTCTGAACACCTCGGAGACCCATTAAGACGATGAAGGATCGGAAAATAGACATATATATCGCCTCTTTTGAGGGGAACCAATGATAATTCCACACTATCTTGTCCGCCGTCAACCCCTCCAAGTACTCCTTCCAAGCTCCTATTCCTTTGGGAAAGTTTTGGTCCTCCATCCTCTTCTCATGGCCATTAATATAATTATTTCATTCGACTCGAAAATCCACAACAAATTGATGATAACGAACATGCTCGAGCATCCATAACTGTAATAGAATGTTACATCCTTCAAAATAGTTCGCCCCATTTTTGCACATCGTCAGGGACCGATAAATGTCTGGCAAAATCATGGGCACGAGGGTGACCTTAGGATTCTTCTCAAAAGCGGTAATAAACGCAGCCAGATTGGTGCTGATTTTTCCTCCTCTCTTTGGAAATACCATGATTCCCAAAAAAGCCACTATGAATGCTTCAGAACTGTGCTTTTTCCAGGTTTGGTAGCACCCCCCGTTGTTAAGTTCTGATCTAAACAACTCGAATCCCCTTTCCTGACCATATTTTTTGTACAAAAATTCTAGACGAACCCATCCATTTTCTAGGCAGCCTCCTATGTTCTTCTCTTTTATGTGCAATAGCTTGAAAAATCCTTCGGAAGTGACATGCTTCGGTATCATGGGTTCTTCTCGGTGAAGGTTCTTTCCCGTTCCAATAAATGCTCCTATTTCCTCTAGTGTGGGAGTGAGCTCAAAG
>NW_025851424.1:0-1028 GCF_002878395.1 Capsicum annuum
ATAATTGGTGGTGTCAGTGTCTAGCTAAAAATCCAAAAAAAAAAATTCGTTTGTTTTTGGTAGTGTCTCTTAAGTTAGGGTCAATTTATTAGTTAATCGATAATTGTCCAATCTGGATGAACTACGCATACCTGATTCCTTTCCCTTGGGTTGGGATACGTAGGCAACCCTCGGTGGGTCCGATATTCTTTGTGTTGGCCTTTGTCTTCTTATTAGCCTAGGTCTCTCTCCCCGTAATCTAGAGTTGTTTGCCAAGTAGACTGATTTCATTCAGTACTTCTGTTCGGCAAATTGGAGTCATGAATGTGGTCTGTCCCATCGACATATGTTTGCGTCAAAAATTCCAAGGGTTGGGAATCTTCTACTCCTGTCGAATTTTTTGAGATAACGTCTTGTGTGTTAATACATGATGGATTTGTCCACCAAGTCTAGAGTTCTGATGGTTGTCAAGGTGCCCAAAAAGTTAATCAAATGGTGGGAAATATTTAACTATGTTGGTCAGCAGAAACTGATTAAAATATTAGGTGATCTTACGGAACTTCTGCATGTTACCCCTCGTCTAGATTTAATAGAGGCTTTGTTGACCTTTTGGGATCCAAGTAGTTTGGTGTTCAGGTTTGGGGAATGTGAAATGACTCCTACTTTGGCAGAAATATCCGGTTTGTTGCATTTGCCCTATATTGAGAAGGATATGATCCGAGCACGAAATCATACTGGTGTGAGATTTTTGCAGTCTTGTGGTTTAAAAAGTAAGGGTATCCGTTTGGGTTGTTTAAGTGACTCGTGGGTTTCCCTAGATTTTTTTTTGCTAGATTCGAGCCTTCGAAAGGTTTTGATTACTTTTGGGATGAATTTCATGTGACTAAGGAGAAGTGGGAGAGAAAGCATCTTGAAGTCTTCACCCTCGATTTGTTAGGTACTTTAGTGTTTCCACTAGAAGAAAGACGTATTAATACCCATTTGTAATCTGTGGTGATGGCCCTATTTTATAAGGATCAAAACGACAAGGGCATTAATTAAAAGGGCAG
>NW_025851425.1:0-1110 GCF_002878395.1 Capsicum annuum
TGCTGAGAGAGTCGTACAAAAGAAAAAAGATACTTACAGCATTCAACTGTATGATAACATAGTACAGCCCTGCAGGGTTCTATGGGGAAACCATTGATTTTTTGTCTTTTACCCAGCTACGATTTTTCGCTAAGACGGCAGCTTTTGAGAGCTTGTACGCGGGGTTACAGGAGAAAGGAGGGGAAAAAAAGTTGTTTAGAATCGCTAAGGCTAGGGAGAGGAAGGGTCGTGACCTCGACCAGGTGAAGTGCATTAAGGGGGAGGATGGTACAGTGTTGGTGGAGGACGGCCACATTAAGAATAGATGGCAGTCGTATTTTCATAGGCTCTTGAATGACGAAGGGGATAGAGCTATTGTGTTAGGGGAGCTGGAGCACTCAGAGGAGTGTCGGGATTTTAGTTATTGTAGACGTTTTAAGGTAGAAGAGGTTAGAGAGGCTGTTCGCAGAGTGGATTTTTGGAAGTTTTCTGGCGAGGCTAGTTTAAGGTGGTTGATTGGATTGTTTAATGAAATTTTCAAGACGGTGAAAATGCCCGAGGCTTGGAGGTGGAGTACTATGATCCCTCTTTATAAGAATAAGGTTGACATTCAGACTTGTAATAACTATAGGGGTATTAAGTTATTGAGTCACTCTATGAAGATTTGGGAGAGAGTGGTCGAGGTGAGGCTGAGACGGATAGTGTCTATTTCGGAGAACCAGTTTGGATTTATGCCTGGCCGCTTGACGACGGAGGCAATTCGCCTGGTACGGAGGCTGGTAGAACAATATAGGAAAAGGAAGAAGGACTTGCACATGGTGTTTATCGACTTGGAGAAGGCATACGACAAAGTCCCCAGGGAGGTGCTTTGGAGATGCTTGGAGGTGAGTGGAATCCCGGTGGCATATATCAGAGCAATTAAGGACTTGTATAATGGAGCTAAAACTGAGGTGAGGATGGCGGGAGGAGACTCAAAGCATTTCACTGTCTTGACAGGATTGCATTAGGGATCTACTCTTAGTCCCTTTTTGTTTGCTTTAGTGATGGATGTGTTGACGCGGCGTATTCAAGGAGAGGTGCCTTGGTATATGCTTTTTGCAGATGACGTAGTTTTGATTGATGAGATGCGGG
>NW_025851426.1:0-2488 GCF_002878395.1 Capsicum annuum
ACCTGTACATTGTATTTATTCAATCACTTTGCCTTCGTTCTTATCATTTTTGTAATCACTACAGTACTGTACTGTGACCATTAGGCTGCCTCCAGTACATATCAACTGGGATCAACCCATGATAGGCTTATGCCCCTGGGATACCACCCATAAACACATAAATAAGGATCGACCCATGATAGGCTTATGCCCCTGGGATACCACCCGATAAGAGAGAACTTCCATCACTTAGTTTAATTAATCTTTGAGATTATTATTTCGGTTGCCACCGCATTTTTGATACTTTGAAACAATGATAAATCAATAAGAGACATATAAATAGACTATCAATACAATAACAATGAAGTAAGAACTTATTGGCACATCAATAAAGTGTTTTGGAGTCATCAATGCCATAACAATGAAGTAGGAACTTATTGGTATATCAATGAAACATTTTGGAGTCATTAATAGCACATGGATATTGTTTGGGTAACCGGTACCTTCTGACATTCATTAGTGCAATAAACATATAATATTTGGAAAACAAGTAAGTATTGTAATATCTTGACATCTTGTAGGGTGGAAACAAGTTCATTGGTAACGTAGGACATCATACAAAATCATTATGGATCACATGTTATTGAATAACTTTGGAAACTTTCTTAACAGAACAATTGTTCACTTTCATGCAAAAGATATGGTATAGAGTATGCTTTACATACCTGACTGTCAACCTTCAATACTAGTCCCAAATGAACTTCTCGTCTTTCCAGATTACTTATCTACAATGAACATATATAGCAATCTAGTATTAGCAACCAAACAACACAATTCAATTATTTGAATTCACCAAACTAATGGTTAAGTAGTAAGACTTAATTACACCATAAAGGGTGTAACCTTAACCCTATTATACTCCAATTACATTCACATGTCATGCATATTCATACAACATCCTACAATATCAAGTTTGGATTCATTTATCCTTCCAACCAATCCATTAAACCAAATTGAGCCATAGATATAAATAATCATCAATTCGATCGTATATCACCATATCCATCTTTCATAACTCAATTACCATATCCACCTTCCACAATTCGATACAACCAAACCATGCAAAATAGTCCATAACCCTATTTCCATCACATTTCAATAACATCCAATACATATAATCCTCTATCACACATATACATATGGAAAAGAACAAAGAAAAGCAATATTCATACCGTAGAATTCACCTCTTGATTATGCAATCCTGTTTGCACAAATAATAGGTGTCGTTCGAAGCTCTCGAGATGACAAACGCAGTTATCGGATTATTTTAGAATTTCTACGGTCGAATCAAAAGTAATTTAAAGGTCAAATTTGGCTAGGTTTTGTTCTTTCTCAATGATTGATGATAAAAATGAGTTTTTGAACTCATATACATGTATATATACACATATTACCATCCATAATATAATAGGAAAAGACCAAAATGCCTTTAAAATTAAAATAATGTCAAATCTGTCCTTTGGTGGACTGGTTTGATAAGCTAAAGTAGATCGACCATAAATCTTTGATCTGATATTGGATTCAGGTGAAATTGGTATCGTTGGAAGGATAATTCAAAGGTATTTCATTTTATATAAAGTAGGCCACCCAGTTCGTCCTGTACAAGGAGTTATGGTCGTTTGAAGTTGACCCTAAAAATCTGTTTTGATAGGATGAAGTAAAAAGAGTATACCTCCTTGTTCAAACATTGGATTTGGATGAAACCAATTGCATTGGAAAGAAAACTCAAAGATCTTTATTTTCATTGGTCGAAGATCTCCCAGTTCATTATATTAAGGGAGTTATAATTGTTTGAAGTTGACCCAAAAATTCAGCTGGCCTCAGTAGTTTGTGTGCAGGAAATTTTCCTGCACATTTACTATTCCCAAATATCCCGGCCACCATTTTATAGTTTCGAACGTACTCGATTATATTTGAAACCTATCCATTTTTGGAAATCTTTATATCGTTGGAAAGCTTATTTAATAACCTTCGCATGGAACCATCAACGGGTAAATTCCGATATAAATAAAATAAAAAATTAATTCCATATAAATAAGATCAATACACGTACTTGAATATGCCAATACACGTACTTGAATACGGGTTGTTACATATGGTCCATTAGGAGGACAAACGAGCAAAATGGTGCAAACGGAGAATTTTTGAGCCAAATTGGTGTGCTATAGCCCACGATTTCGGGGGAGGGCTCGGGGTCAGGGCATGCGATGGGATGAAAATTGACTGGGTATGTCAGGAGGTTGGGCATCATCCCAGTGTTTTCTGTTTAATTTTCGTAGATATTTGGGTGGAAAACCAACAAAAAAGAGCGAACGGGACATTTTTGGTCCAAATCAGTGTGCTATAGTCCATGGTTATAGGGTGGGCCCAGGGTCCAAGGGTGCTGTTAGCCCAAAATTGACCGGGGCGTGCCAGGGAGGTTGAGGATCATCCAAGTGTGGTCTGTTTA
>NW_025851427.1:0-3623 GCF_002878395.1 Capsicum annuum
ACGGGACAAGAAAAAGTATAAGGAAAGGAGTCATCGTTCAATAGACAAAGGTCACTCGGACAAACCAAAACATGACTCTTCTCGGGATCGTGATTACCAATCTTATTCATCACGAGAGAAGAATTGTAATAGACACCATTAGCTTAGATTACCAATCTTATTGATATCTTGAACAACATCGATGCTTGTGTTATAGATCCGTATTTAAGACTTCCTTCCTTATTTTCTTTCAAAAGAAACTTTGCAATTTCTTGACGTTCTTCTAATTTCAATCGTTTATTTCTGAAGGTTGAGTCTATAGGTACAATGAACCTCATCTTTAGAGTAATGGCAAAAATAAGAGAGGAGATAAAAGAAAGAATTTGGAAATTATCCAAAACAAAAGAAAGGATACAGTAACCAGAAGATGCAAAAGAACATCTCTCAAATGAAAAGAAGATTTGGCGCCACAAAATAACCATTTTCTAAAAATTCAAATGAAAAGTAGGTTTAGCGCCCAAAAATTGAAACCAAAATCAAATCAGAAACGTAAATTTTTCGTGAAAAATCCGTACATGACGGTAAATTGGTCCTATTTTCTAGAAAATTGAATTTTGCAATCACAAATTTTTCTTAATTGTTGACAGAGAAAATGAGAGTAAAATTTTAAATTAAAGCAATACACTAATTTGCACTAGTTAACTCTTTGCAAAAGAGAGAGACAATTATGTAGGTGGTGTATTTTTTTAGTAGATTTTTTTTTTAATATTGTACTCTCTGTTGCATTTTTTTAATTATTGTGAAATTTAATAAAAGTATCTAGTGGTCCAATACTTTTTTAAGAGGGGTAATTTAGTAACTTTAGCAAGGTCAATGCCTATTTCTTAAATATCATATCCGGTCAAATAGCGACATATAATTTGAAACGGAGGGAGTATTATGATATTCAATGTTCATCAATCCATAAGCAAATTACTTTCTATAGTTCCCAGTAGGTTACAATGAGTTGGTCCAATTCAAACCTATTGCTCTATACAACTCTTAAGACAAATTTATAAAATCAATCTTCTGTAAATAGAAAATGTAAATCAAAAATCAATCTTTAGAGCAAGTAAAAAGGACCAAAGGATAGCAAAAATTAATTAGTATCGCAGAACAAGAAGATATCCAAAGGATAATTGAATTAGTTAGTACCATAACAATATTAACTACAGATCTAGAGAAAATAGATTAAAACTTGAATGAATTAATTTGTATAATAGATCAATAATAATAACAGATTTGAAATAAAAGGATTAAGGCTTGAAATAGTTATCATCATGTATCATATATATAACAAACATCAAATGAAAACTTGCTCGAAAACTTGTTCCACCATCAAAGATGCACTTACTAAAAATAAATCATGATGGACTAATAAAAATTGAGATTAAGAACATGAATTTTGCTTGAAACTTGTGTTTTGGTGTCAAGGTGCGCAGGGAATACAGTGGAGAAAAAGAAAAACAGAGAAAATGAAGATGAAAGAAGATTTTAGGAAAGTAAAACAGTAGAAGCAAAAGATACGGTAAAGTGTCATTGATTGGAGGTTTTAGTTACCAAAATACCCTTACTGTTGGTGTTGTTAACGAAAATAGCCTCAAATAAGACAAAATAGTAGTAACTAAAGTCTTCATTTATATAAAAGATTAAAATATAATCATTATTATTTTAAAAAAATGTATAAATTTTAGTAACTAAAAATATATTAGTAAAATTACTTTTAACCTTGCAAGAGTAAAGAATTTATTAAGGAGTGTGTCCAATTCAAATGAGGTAAATAGAAAAGATTGAAAGGTTTATTCAACTATTTTACATTGAGTCCACTTAATTCATTGACATTTTAGACAATACTTTCTCAATATTCATAATAAATGAATTGTTTAGATATTGTTGATATTTAAGGTAATTTAATTGTTTCAATAATAATGTTGAAATTTTTATTTATTCTTATACTTCATTTTTGTATTTCTTATATCATGAATTTAAGAAATTTAATTGTTCCTACTTATTTATTGTTTTGAATTAGTTTTTTAAAATTCAGTATTGAAAGCCAATTTTGACACTGTGATGTTGACACCCAATTTTGACCTTCCGACACTACATTTAGTCAGTTATTTTAACAAAATCGTTAATTTTTAAAAATTAGTATTTTTGCATGTTTCTTGCATCAAACAGATTTCCGACATATCGCATTCATAATTTAGAAAATGCACAAATCATCAATTATCTTTTAGAATCATATTTTTATAATATTCTAAAACTAAAAATGACATTTTTATAATTTTATTAATTAAATTATTTTCACGTAATTATGCACACTCACAACTTTGCACAATACATTGTCTATTTTTGCTTTATTTAATACTATTTATTGATATTATTATTTATTGACATTGTTATTATATATATTAATATTTTTTATTATTTATTATTTAATGTTGTTATTTATTATTTAATTACTATTATCATATATTATTATTATTCCTACTTTAATTTAAATAAGAGCCTAATCAAAATTACCTTGCATGATTTTGTTTACCTTTTAATCCAATTTTATTTAATTTCTTACAATTATAGCATATTTTTACCCAATCCATTACAATCTTAACCCAATTTCTTACAATTTAAGCTATTATTTTTCATCCTAGCCACATTTTAATTCCCCCAATCCAACGGTTGACATCAAAAGATCTCTCTTTCCCTATTTCAAACTTACAAACCCTAACTCAAATTTTTTTCCCCAACTTCCAACTCTATCTCTCCACCTCTCTCTTCTCTCTCTCTACAAACACCTCCAAATCTCGATCTCCCCCCCCTCCTCCTTCGATCTCTCCATCGCCAATCGACCACCAAAACCACCCCTTCTGCTCCGAGTCCTCGTCGCCATGCCGCCATCTCCGGCGAACAGCCTTCACCGTCGCCTCTTCCTTCTCCATACGCGCCGCCAGCTCCTACCCCAGGCGAGTCCAGCCGTTGCTCCGATGGCCAGGCCCCTCCCTTCTCATCCTCCACCGGCGAACAGCGCCGCCATCGACGGAGACGGCCAGCCAAGCCTCCACGCCGCCGCTCCATCCTCCGTCCTCCAGTCGCCTACTTTCTCCCCTCCGGCGAACGTCCAACAGCCACGACACAGCCTCGACTCCTCTCCCACAGTGATACCTCCGGCAAACCCCTTCGGTGTTCCAGCTATGCAACCCTTCCTCATCGAAAATGAAGAATCTGTCTTCAGGTTTGATCCCGTGTTCTAAATATGCGTGTGAACTTTAGTACTATTTCTTCATCTGTGTCTCTCATAAGTGTGGCCACTTTTGATTTTTGCTGAATAAATGTGTTGATTTTAAGTCTGTGATGTCCTGCTTGATTGAAACTTTGTGACGCTTAACTTGAATGGTGAGTCAATTTGTTCGTCTCTCTCTGGTATGTGCAAACACGCCTAACTTCTTGCAACTTCATATTTTTTATGCCTCTTAGTCAATATGGGTAATTTTTTATGGGGAAAGCATGTATGTGACGATTCGAGGATTTTTTTCGTAAATCTTTAATAAGGCTAATATGTGCACGTTTTGACTGTTTGGGTATGATCCTGTACCAATTTGATTTGA
>NW_025851428.1:0-1374 GCF_002878395.1 Capsicum annuum
AATCATTTTAAATCAAAAGCTTAATAGGCAAGACGTAGGTCGGGTAAGCAAATCTAGAGATTGTGGGTTGATTGAATGGTTTGATTTGATCACTTTTGAATCAATTGTATAATTCAGCCGGGGAATTCCCCGAAGTATCTGTATATATTTATTCACCGGGGAATGCCCCGAGGTATCTTATACCCGGAGGACGTTCGTGATGAAGGTCCGAGGCGTCGGGTAGAGCATTAGTCTAGAATTAATTTAGAGTAGGATTTAGTTTTATGCATTTCTTATTTTTGGACTGTATAATGGACTGGACACTAAATTTTGGATTGTTTTGTTTTGTTTGTTTGATTGATTGTGTTTGTATGTTTTGTGTGGTTTATACCTTCTTAGTGTCAAATTAGTCGATACGCTTCACTAAGCGACCGTGGTCAAACCACGGGATCGAAGGGTGCCTAGCACCTTCCCCTCGGTCAACAGAATTCCTTAGCTGGAATCTCGATTCGCGGATCAGTTTTATAGTCAGAACCTTTGAAAAGGATTTTCAAAGGTGACTTGGCACACCCAATTATGTCAAATGGCGACTCTGAGTTTTCATGCAAATAATCCTTTTCGAAACAACTTTTCACCTTTTGTCACTTCAACAAAAAAACTCTTTCAAAACTAAAATCAATCTTTTTGGGTTAAAAAAGGGGTGTGATAGCTCTGGCGACTCTGCTGGGGACTTTTCAAAATACGGTCTTATTTTTGGAGTCATATCCGCTTTGTTTGGCATTATGGGTGTATAAACATTGTTTGTGATTATTGTTTGTGTTATTGTTATCACTGTTGTGCGTTTTCGTGATCTTTGTGTACAATATTTATCCTATATGTTACCGCTTTTATATCTAGCATCATGTGTCTACCCCCAGGCCTTCTTTCTGCAACAAGTCCGTAGTACACGTGTTATACATGACCTCTAGTTGAGTCACCCTTATTTTAGGGGGGGAGCCGTCGGTGTTATGGATTAGGTGGAAAGCAAAGCAGCCACTATCCACCATACGCTTCCCCGAACAACCTTGTTAGTGAACGACAACGTAGGTCAGCCTTTAGGTCATGCTTATGTGCATCATACTGAGATCTCGTGGGACCCACATGGCACTTTGTAGTAGACTCACCTCTAAAGCATCCCTACGTGCTAACTGTTGCATCTTCAAGGGTAACGTGGTCATTTGACGGACTGATTTGAAAAAAAAAACTTTTGTTAGGAGTAAGGTGCGTAGGCAAAAACGAAAAAGAAAAAAAAAAGAAAAAAAAGAGAAAAAAAGTGAGTCAAAAAGAATGAATCAAAAGGAGTGTCGTAGTTTATTTTAGAGTTCTTTATGGCTTTTGTTCTTCATGATCCAAAAA
>NW_025851429.1:0-4930 GCF_002878395.1 Capsicum annuum
TTAACTAAGAACACAATACAATATAATAGATGACAACCACTTAAATAGAGCCAAACACTTTTCGCTGTTAAATAATTTAAGCTAATCATCAATTTGGAGTCGAATTTGTGAGCAATTGCTAATGATTTATTATCAATCCAAACTCACGGTTGACAACATAACAATAAAGTGAATTGCACAAAATTGAACCAAAGAAACAAAAATATTAAGAGAAAAAAATAACCATGCCTACATACTTTTTATTCACATAATTTAATCACCAAACAACCATATAAAGATGGTACATAGGAAGAGAATATCGATTATTGAAAGGAAAAGTGTGTAGGCGTGTAGCACACCCTTTAGCTCATTCTAAAATTTAAATAATTTGCTGCAACTTGCAAAGTGCTACCATTAATGTTTCTTTCCTTGAATAAAATATAGTGAAAATAGTTACTAGTAGCCCAAAATACGGGGCATTACATTATCCCCCTTAGGATCATTCATCCCCGAATGATGATGCGGGACACAGACAGACACGATTTCAAGCATAATAAGGACTAGGAAAGATAAGATAGGAATAGTACCTTCTGTCTCATCATCCATCGAAGAAAAAAAATTGGGATATCTAATTCTCATGTCATCTTCTGACTCCCAAGTTGCTTCTTCAACTTTCTGATTCCTCCACAATACCTTCACTGAGGCTATCTCTTTGCTCCTCAACTTTCGAACTTGGTGATCTAAAATTTCAACGGGCTCTTCTTCGTAAGACAAGGAATCTGTCACTTTGATGTCCTCTACTGGCAATACCAAAGAATGATCTCCAATACATTTCTTCAACATGGATACGTGGAATATCGGATGAACGAAACCAAAACTTGCAGGCAATTCTAGCTCATAAGCAAATGCACCAATCTTTCTCAGAATCTGATATAGCCCTATATAGCGAGGGCTTAATTTACCCCTTTTGCTAAACCGCGTAACTCCTTTTATAGGAGAAACCTTGAGAAACGCCCAATCACCAACTTCAAACTCTAATTCTTTTCTCCGAACATCCGCATAGGAATTCTGACGACTCTGAGTAGTCTTGAGTCGTTCTCTAATGATCTTTACTTTATCCATCGCCTGATGAACAAGATCAGGCCCATACAACTGAGTCTCACCCACTTCATACCATCCTATCGGAGACCTACATCTCCTTCCATACAAAGCCTCAAAAGGAGCCATCTTGATGCTGGCATGGTAACTATTATTGTAAGCAAATTCAATTAGTGGGAGGTGATCTACCGAGCTACCTTTAAAATCAATGACACATTCCCTCAACATATCCTCGAGGGTCTGAATGGTACGCTCAGCTTGCCCATCCATCTGAGGGTGGAAAGCTATGCTCAAATTCACTTGTGTACCTAAACCTTTCTGAATAGATCACCAGAACTAAGATAAAAACTGTGTACCTCTATCGGATATAATAGACACTGGTGCCCCATGCAACCGAACTATCTCCTCAATGTAAATCTTAGAATAACCCTCTCCCGAATAATTAGTCCTCACAGGCTAAAAGTGGGCTAACTTTGTCAACCGATCTACAATCACCCATATAGAATCATACTATTTTTGGGATCTCGAAAGTCCTGTAATGAAGTCCATGTTTATCATCTTCCACCTCCATAAAGGCAGGGCTATCTCTTGGGAAGTACCACCTGGCCTTATGTGTTCTACCTTCACTTGTTGACAGTTCAAACACTTGGACACGAAATCAGTTACATCACGTTTCATGTTATTCCACTAATACAAGGTTTTCAGATCGTGGTACATCTTAGTAGATCCTGGGTGAATGATATACCTAAAAGTGTGCGCCTCATCAAGGATTCTTTCCCACAGTCCATCATTATTCGGAATGCACAATCTATCCTGAGATCTCAGAATACCATCACCGCCAATTTCAAACGACATAACCTTTTATTGACCCACATCTTTCTTGATTTGCATCAAGATGGGATCTTCAACCTGCTTCTCCTTAAATTCCGCACAAAGGGATGACTTAGCTAACTCATGAACAATTACCCCTCCATCTTTGGAATCTAAGATTCGCACTCCCATATTTGCAAGGCGGTGAATATCCTTCACCATCTCTTTCTTTCCTTCTTCTACATGAGAAAGGCTTCCCATAGACAACCTGCTGAGGGACATGACTAGGAATTCGTAGTGACCATATCGGGTTCGAAAGGCTTTCCTAGGTATGTCTGACTCCTTAACTTTCAACTGATAATAACCCGAACGAAGGTCTATTTTTGAAAAACACTTGGCACCTTGAAACTGGTTAAAAAGGTCGTCAATCCTAGGAAGAGAATATTTATTTTTAATCGAAACCTTATTCAGCTGATGGTAGTCTATGCACATACGAAGGGAACCATCTTTCTTTTGCAAGAAAAGTACAGGCGCGCCCCAAGGAGACACACTGGGGTATATAAAACCCTTATCTAGGAGATCTGGTAATTGTTCTTTCAACTCTTTAAGTTCTACAGGAGTCATTCTATATGGCGGAATAGAAATAAGACGAGTGTCTGGCAACACATCAATACCAAACTTAATCTCCCTACCAGGTGTTATTCCTGGGAGATCATTTGGAAAGAATTCTGGGAATTCTTTTACTATGGGAACAGATTGAAGAGGAAGACTCTCGACATTGGAGTCCGTAACTCGAATAAGGTGGTACAAGCAACCTTTAGAAATGAGTTTACGGGCTCTGAGATAGGATATAAATTGCCCTCTGGGTGCTAAAGAATGTCCTTCCCACTCTATCACTGGTTTATTTGGGAAAGAAAAAGTGACCCTTCGAGTCCTACAATCTAATGTGGCATAGCACGAATGGAGCCAATCCATTCCCAAGATAGCATCAAAAGCAACCATATCTAACTCTATGAGATCTGCTAACGTATCCCGGCTACCAACAGTCACAACACAACCCCTGTACACCCTCCTAGCAACAATAGAATCCCCCACTAGGGTGGAAACAAAAAAGGGTTCAGAAATCACACTGGGCTCAAACCCGAAACCAACAGCCACATAAGGGGTCATATAGGATAAAGTAGACCCGGGATCAAGTAATACATAAACATCACGGAAAAAGATTTGTAACGTACCATTAACAACATCTGGGGAAACTCCTACCTCCTGGCGGTTGGTCGAAGCATATAACCGATTGCGACTGTTCCCGACAGCTGATGTAGCACCCTTCTGAGGCGGGGGTGGTGCCAAAGAATTTGCCTGAGACTTTGCACCACCAACATTCTTTCTAGCAGATGGACATTCCCTTTGAAAGTAACCCGGCTGACCACATGAATAACACACTATCGAGCCCAACTGACACCTTCCCGAATGATTTCTACCACATGTCTCACACAGCGGAAAAGTACGATGTTGCTGAGCCACACTACCTTGTGACCGAGTATCCTGAGCTCTAGTTTCATGGTTAGTTTAAAAACTCTAAGATCATTTTTCTGCTAGTGGTCGGGGTACTGGGCCTGGCAGTAGACTGTGCATTACCCCAATTCTTCTTTTTTTGCTATTTATTTCCCCACTTACTGCCTTGAGGCTGGCTGTGACTCTGCTCGGCTGATCTGACTCTTTTCGCTTGTCTTTCCACCTCCCTAGCTTCAGAGATTTTCTTTTTTTTCTGTTCTACCTGCTGCATATAAATAATCAGCTAACAAAGTCTAACTCTTTATTCAACATTGCCCCCTGGCACTCAAGCACCAAGTTATCAGAAAGGCCGGATGTAAATTTTCTCATCCGGGCTCTTATATTACTAGTCAACTCTGGTGCATAGCGGGCTAGTTTATTAAACTTCAAAGTGTATTCCTGGACACTCATACTGCCCTGCTTTAGATTCATAAACTCTTTCTCTTTGGCCTCCCTCAACTCCATAGGAAAGAATCGATCAAGGAAAACTTTCACAAATTTGACCCAAACTGTGGGCTCATCACTCTCACCTTTTGCATCCTCCCAACCAACATACCACTGATTCGCAACATCCTTAAGCTGATAAGTTGCTAGTTCCACCCCTTCAACCTCATCCACATGCATTACCTTAAAAATCTTTTCCATTCCATCCATGAACTCCTGTGGATCTTCCTCCACCTTGGTGCCAGTGAACTTAGGTGGGTTCATTTTCATGAAATGTCCGACCCTGGTAGCCTCAGATGTAACAGATGCAGACCCAATAATTTCTGATCGTCGAGTCTGGTTAGCTACTAACTGTGTCAGCATATGAATAGACCGTCTGAATTCTGCATTTGAAATATCTCACTGAGCAGTCGAGGGATGGTTGTCATCAGTCCACGGAGCTCGAGGTGGACTGGTCGAGACTGGAGGGACTCCCAAAGTAGGTACAGGTTCTGGAGTGTGAGCTCTGTTACGAGTCCGTATCCCATGGGTGGGACGAACCTCATCTGTCTAAGAATTCTGATCGATGATACGATGTGGGGTCATAACTGTGTTTCTGAAATACAAGAGATCATTGATTAGGGGACAGTTCAGACTCTGAAGTACAAACTAAATCACAAAGAAGGAAAACATTTCCTAAATGCCTAGTAGCCTCTTTCTAATAAGTGTGGCGCGCTACATACCCATAACCAAGACTCTACCCGATGCGATTTCGCAGACACCCTGGGACCATGAACCGTGCTCTGATACCAAGTTTGTCAAGACCCGAGCCGGGGCCCTAGCCGTGACGAGCATTTCGAACCATGAAGGCCCGGAACACCCTTTTCTATCTATCTGGTAATCATGCACATAATTCATATGATAAAAGGTAATGCGGAAAGAGAAATCTAATACGGAAACATGGTCAATCTGAATGTGATCATAATACTGAAAACTGAAATCCAAAATATATCTGAATAATAATGTCTGACTCAGTCTGCGAAATCTCTACCATGAACTAATCAAA